>NC_086012.1:120000-242500 GCF_030014385.1 Trichomycterus rosablanca
TTATCTCTGATTACAGATCATTATCCTCGTTACTGCGTCTGAGGGGCGGAGCCTCCACGCCGCTGATTATAACGACGAGCCGAAACAGAGCCGCGCCCTCGAGATTTTCCCGCCTCTGGGTTCTAATCCGACTGTCAGGGGTCAGGGTTCAGCCGAGAGCTCCGACACCATCACAACAATAACCTGAGCGCTGAATCTACAGGTGCACAGGTACTGATGCTGAAGGTAACAGTTTGGGGAAGGCCCTGCCCTGTTTCAGCACTGAGTGAATTGGAACTCTGACTATGACATTTAATGCCAGTACCTGACCTCAAACTTGCATAACCTGCAGTTATGCTCCAAAATCAGACACCACACACACACACACACACACACACACACGCACACACACACACACACGTCACTTATGCTGCTGCTTACACACACTGGGCGGGGCGTCCTGATCCACTGACGTGGCCTTCCACCCGGGCGTGTCCTCATTTAACCCCACGACCTACACACGGAGTCTTGTGACCTGCACCACACACACCCACACACTCACTCACCAGCTCACCATCAGCTGGTACAGACCACACACACTCACACACACACACACACACACACACACACCAGTTGTCCACATCAGTCCACCTAAAGCTGTATGGGAAGGGGGGGGGGGTCAGCAGTGACCTCACTGGAATTAAACTTTATATTTCCCCACAGTTTACTGCATTTAAATATATAATGTCCACTTCATCCTGGTCAGGGTCGCAGTGGGTCCGAATTCACTGGGCGAAAGGCAGGGAACACCCCAAACAGGTCTCCATTCCATCACACACACACACTGACTGAACATCTTTGTACTGTGGGAGAAAACCCACACAGACACTGGGAGAACATGCAAAACTCCACACAGAAACGACCTGGACCACCCAGCCAGGGAATCAAACCCAGGACCTTCTTGCTGTGAGGCGACAGTGCTACCCACCGAGCCACCGTGCCGCCCTATTCCAATTCCAGTCCAAAAATCCTCACAGTCACACACATCACGTCTTTAATGTTCACACCTATAACATGTACAGTGTGAGCCTGGTGGGTGGAGCTCTGAGCTATCAATCAGAAGGTTGTGGGTTTGAATCCCGGTCACTGCTGTGCCCTTGATCTGTAATACACAGGAAAGAGAATTTAATTGTGCTGAACACGTGTGTCAACGTGAATCTGATAAAAATGTTTTATTCCATAAAGAGACGAAATGGAACTGAAGCAGCTGCAGGGGAAACTGGTCAAGGTCTGATATTTCTGTGTGTGTGTGTGAGTGTGTGTGTGAATGTGTGTGTGTGCTTGTGTTTGTGAGAGAGAGAGAGAGAGTGTGTGTGTGTGTGTGTGTGCAGGTGATGATAATTTAATAGGTGTTTATTAGGAAGATTATTTTTGTCTGCACTCTGATAACGAACCTGCAGGACGGTGGAACGACCACGAAAATAAAAGTGATTCTGTGAAACGCGATGAAGGTAAATAAAGGTGTTTTTATCAGCGGGTGAGGAGAGCCGTGCTGCTGCTGATGATTAGGACGTGTCGTGATGTTTCCGAGCAAAAGATAATAATAAAGAATAAAGGTGAAGCTCCGAGATTTTAAAGCCAGGTTTGTTTTTATTGAGCTTCTGAGTGATGAAGATCATACGAGACCCTGAACAGATCCCAATAGATTCAGTCTGAACGCTGGTTTGTTCTACAGAGCAGCTAGAACTCATTAACATGGTCATGCTCCTGGAGTGTCCAACAACCCCAACGTCAAGTGTCCACATACTTTTGGCCAAACGTCAGTATCATTTAATCTGGTCTGTTTTTTTAAGCGACCCACATTTTGTCCATGATTCTTTACGTGACCAGGCAACACAAATGATGCATCTTTCTCTCTCTATACGAGATGTAACATAAAGCCTCCACAAGGGGGCGCTCATGTACACGTTTATTTTATTATTATGATTTCCCTGGTGCATCCCCTGGTGGGCGTGGTGTACAGCAGCGGTTCTTTAACCTTTTGTGTTTCTAAGACTCCCCTGTGTTTAAAAAATAAATTTGGGACCCCCTTTACTCGGGTTATGATCTTATTCTTACACTTTCACTGAGGATACTGAAGGTTTTGGGTTCTTGCTCCCCACTGAGGCCCCTAGTAGGCTGTGTTGAAACCCCCAGGTTGAGAACCTCTGGTGTAAAGCACACGGTTTGGACTCTGCAGTGAAAAAATGTCTGATAGACCAATAATGGTGGTCACACACACACACACACACACACACACACTGAGTGTCCACATCCAACAGGATACATTCAGGATGAATCAGAACTCAGACTGCTGCTCAGCTTTCCCAGCAGAGCCCATATTAGGGCTGATGTGTCGAACCTTCATAGTGAACCAAACTTTCCCGTCGGTCCAGCGTTCACATTTAAAAAGGATGACCTCTGACCTCTCCGTTATTAGGAGCTGGATGGCGTACAGAGCTGCCGGGCGGCGGCGGCGGGTGTTTAATATCACAATGCCACATAGCGCTCCAGGTTTTCCACTTTAATCCCTCGCCACGCCGTGACCTTTCCTGTCTGCGGCTCTGAACCCTCGCCAGCACCTTTATTAAGATTTTCAGGAATCTTTGACCTTTCAGCGCCGGGACTGAAATTCTCACCGAGTCAGACGCAAACAAACGGAGCTGCTGATCCACCTCCCGTCTCCTACAGGGCCTCCAAAGCTCTGGATCTAAACCGGGTTTAAGGTGTGAGCAGATAAAACCAGCGTCACTTTAAACCAGTAAGCTCCTTCATTCAGAGGAACCGGTGAGGAACGTCCTCAAACATCTGCACTCAACACTCAACATTCATCACAAGCTTTTAACTGCACTGAGAGTAAAACAAGGAGAAGATTTTCTCTGACTGATAATCAAACTGAAGCTCTTTTAATTTGGATGCATGATGAGAAGAACCAGTTGGAGGAGCTGAAGGTAAAAGAGGAAGAGAACAGCCAGCAATAAGATAGAATAGAAGAAAATCAGAGGAAGATAAAACGAGCCATTACGAAGCCTAACAGAATGTTCTGGAGAATCACGTCCACACGGTCACCAGGAGTCCGAATCCACCTGACGGCACTAATAATAATAACAGTGACGTGAGGGTGAGGAAGCACGTGTTGTCCCTGCTGAACGACGAGACCTTCTCACACCGCCTCCACCTGTGAAGAGTGAGAGCTGTAATTAGGAGGATCAGTCGGTGTGGATTTAGGAGAAATGACAGAGTTCAGGAACACCGAGAGACGTACGCATGTACCAACAACGTCCAATTTCCTCCGGGAGTGGAAAAACCTCAACAAGTTTCTGATCTACATGAGACGTCCTGCACGTTTAAACACAGCGACCACTTATTTACTGACTTTAACGCATTAAAAAAATAAAAAGATTAAAATGTGGCACCTCAGTTACAGCATGTTAAATATTTTAGGACCAGTTTTTAAACAATTTGACCTAAAACATAATAAACAATGTTTTTACTTTATGAATTTTATTATTTTACTCCTTTCCAATCTGATGCATCTGCAACATGTTCCAAAAAAACTTGGGACAGAACTATTTGCTGAATGTTATTGTGGAGCGCTGAGCTTTGACCCATCGGTGCTCGTGAATGACGAGGTTTAGTTCGTGGTCGTGTCACCTGTTTGTGATGTTTTTCTTTATGTTTTACAGCATTCCTCGTCCTAAACGGCCCGTCCCAGCTTTTTTGGAACATGCTGCAGGCATCAAGTTTAGAATTATTTTTCCCAGCGGTACCTGAAACTGGACGTCAGTCGGTTTATTTTAAAGACGTTGAGTTTCGAGGTATTTTTTCCCATAAGGATGTTTGGAGAACCTGTTAATGCGTCCATGGTCCCGTGGAGCTGCAGATATTTTAGTCTCATGTAAAATAATGAGGTTGTTTTTGACACTTAAACACTGAAAATAACACAAATATAATATAAACACACTGAAATACAATTACTAACAGTTACAAATCAATAAAAATACAATAAAAGCTGCACTTTAGTTTTACTTCTTTATTGTTTCCTGACGCTTCTTAATGGTGGAGATGCTTGATGTTGGAATACCGTATTCCCTTCAGCACCGGCGCATTCACACGAGAAGTAACAAAACCGCTTCTGCGCCACTGTGCCGTTATTTCCTATGAAGTGTGACGGCGGTGCACAAAGCTTAGCGTGACTTATTGTAGTAAAACAGCGAGTGAGGAATGTGATTAGTGGAGGAACTTATGAGCAGTAATAATGAAGAGAAGTTTAGTGCTCCTGTCTCCTTCTTTTACTACATTAAACCACGTTAAGCTTTATTTTCAACCAGAAGCGTTTTAGACTCTGGGAGAAGCTGATTCTGATTCTCACCATTTCTCAGAAGCTGGAGCTGTAACACAAGTTTAAAAGTGAAACAGGGAGGAGAATCCAGATAAACACAGATACATGTGGAGCTGTAACCCTGGATCTGACGCTTATTCCACACTGATGCAGATTCACACACTGATGAGGGTTTACCGCTCAAGCCTTACCCTAGAAAAATGCCAGTAGGTGGAGTGGCTGCTCAGAACTGACCCTGGGTGTAGGTGAGGAAGTGAACGTGTGAGTGTTACGACCCTGAAATTAAATAAATAAATAAATGAACCCCTGTCCTGTACAGTGACTGTATCAGTGGTGACTGAATCGTCCCTGTGTTGGTTCTGACACTGAGAGTAAAAGTTGTATTTATTATTTCGGATGTCTCCGTGCTAACAGACCCCCCGTCTGTAATAAAGCTGCCATGTGTGAGTGTACAGTAAGTGTTGTCGATCATTAACAGGATCACTCCAGCCGGCGAGTGAATAAACCCTCCGCTCTCCGGATTTACCTCTCTCTGTGGGTGTGGGTGGAAATAAGGGGTGTAGACTTTGCCCTCTGTACAGCTGACTGTATGGACCGGTGCCCAGTTTACATTTTAATCCGGTGTAACATGTACGTGCTCATGTACGCGCCTCAGCTCCTTCTGTCCGTCTTAAAGCTGCAGTGAGTCCCGTCTGCAGCGCTGGAGACCTCTCTGGTAGGAAAGTGTTACTGAAGGCGGCTCACACAGGAACTGATTTTATCTATAAATAGAATTTAATTTAGGAATTTATTGTGGTTTTGAAAGCTTTATACATTTAATTTAACGTAACTTAATGTCAAAATGTATTTGAGGGACTGAAGCCTGAGGTCACAGTTAAGGTTTGGGTTACGGTTGAGCCCAGAATTGGGGTTAGTGTAGAGTTACGGTTAGAGTAAAGCAGATTTAGTTTTACCCTAGTGTTAGGGTTACAGTGGGGTTAGCTTAGAGTAATAGTTAAAGTATAAACCCAGTGTCATAAAAACTAATAACTAATAATAACTGTAAATAAAAACATACTGCAATTTATTTTTATTCCTTTTTTTTTTATAGGTCTTGTTCATCACAGAGAACACGATATGAAACCTGGACTCATCAGACCACAGCTCACATTTCCACTCTGCATCATTCGGTCAAGTCGGTGGCGTTTCTGGACGTTGTTGACTTTCAGCTTTTGATTGTGTAGTGGAGTCTGAACTTACTTGTAATGAAGCTTTGTCTAAGGAGTCAAGGGTCACAGGAATTTAATATCTATTGTAACCCTGTACTACTACTACTACTAATAATAATGATAATAAAATTATGATGTCATTTTCTTGTGTACAATTCGAATATACATGAATATACTGTAAACAATATAAACAATATTTCTGTTCATGTCAGAGTTTATTTGAATATGTGACGGTGTGAGGTTAAGATCAGTCTACTGGGTCCAGTTTTATTTTATAGCATTTTAGTGTTTTTGTACTAAAATTAAGTAAATAAAATAAAACATGTCACACAGCATCATTATAAGATCAGCAGTGATTAAATTAAATAAATAACAATAAAACCAGACACAGGGCAGGTGTAGCCTAGTGGTTAAGGTACTGGACCAGTAATTAAAAGGTCGCTGGTTCAAGCATTGCAGCTGCCAGGCTGCCACTGTTGGGCCCTTGAGCAAGGCCCTTAACTCTCAATTGCTTAGACAATATAGTGTCACAGTACTGTAAGTCACTTTGGATAAAAGCGTCTGCTAAATGCTGAAATTGTAAATGTAAGAAGTGAGTTTGATGGTAAGTGTCGCCCTCTGCTGTTCACAGTGACTTTCAGGGGTTTTTATTTTAAAATTAAAATAAAAAAGCTTTTAATATTTCATTATTATTAAATGTCCTGCTCTGATTATTTTTGCTAGTAAAACATTAATGAATATTATTTATATTTATTTATATTTACAGAGTGTAGGTGACGGGTTTGTCTATGGTGACTTTTGCAGTTGTACATGAATAATGTGAGCATTTGGTTTGGGGACTTATTTAGGGGCCCAACAGGAGCAAACTGACGAAGATAATTAAGACTCCACAACAATTAGTTAACCAGCTCACAACACCAAATTAAAGGGGGGCTCCTGTCCAGGACCCCTGAGAAACCAGCGTCCTCTGCTGGAGGACCTCCGAGCGTCCAGGTTTACTAAAGGCTCAGTGGGAACCACGTTTCTCTGAAGAACCCCATGAATCCTGCCCTCCCAAATGCCCCGCAGGACCTCGTTATCACCATTCTCCTGCTTTATCAGGGTTCCCATTACAAAAACACTAAACCCTCCAGAAGCGTCAGTCATCTTCTGATCCCTGTGTGTGATACGCCTGACTGGTCTGGTGTTGCGCAGTAAAGCCGCCATGCAAAGTGCTTAAACAAAGTCCTAGTTGGATTAACAAATAAACATTCATTTCAGAGTTAAATCCACTCAGGTAATATTTCTACACACGCATCTTCATCCATCACGTAGGACCAATAATAACGATGGATAAAGATCTCGTCCCTCAGATCGTCCATGAGTTATGATCCAGTGTGAAGTGACTCCTGTTTACAGTCATGTTGAACGGTTCGTTATTACTGGACGCTTTAGCGGGTTCATAGTTCTGTGTTTTGATTTCCTCGCCTGGTTTCCAAGAAATAACAACCCACCCCAATTCCAGAAAAGTTGGGACGTTTAGTAAAATGCAGTAAAAGAAGAATGTGTGATGGGTTTCATTCTCTTCAATCTTTATTTACCTGATAAAAGTAGAAAGAAAAGATTTCCAGTGATTCACTGATCAACTTCATTTTAGTGTAAATAGAAACACGTTTAGAATTTGATGCTGTAACAGACTCCAAAAAAGTTGGGACGGAGGCAGAATGAGAGTGAAAAGGTGATGGAATGTTTGAAAGGTTCCACAGTGAGCAGGTGAGTTGGTATCAGGTGAGGAAATCATGATCGGGTATAAAAGGATCCACCTAGATCAGGATCAGTCTGTACAAGCAATGATGGGGTGTGGCTCACCACCGTGTTCCAAACTACATCAGAGAATCAATCAGTTCAGAAAGAACATTTCTCACTTCAAGAGTGCACATCATTTAGATCTTTCACCATCTACTGTACATAATATTGTGGAAAGATTCAGGGAATCTGGAGAGATCTCAGTCCATGCAGGGTGAGACACCACGACACTTATTAGGAAACTACAGTCACGTTTACATTTACACCATTTAGTAGAAGCTTCTAATCCAAGCAATTGAGGGTTAAGGACTTTGCTCAGGAGCACTAAAGTGGCAGTCTAGCAGTTCTGGGGCTTGAACCAGCAACCTTCTGATTACTAGTCTTGTACCTTAACTACCTTAAAGTTCACGTCTTGTCCTCAGAAGTCTCATACCAGGTCTCATTCTGCACATTTACAATAGTAAACACCGAGTGCGTGTGCTTGAGCGGCCTGCCTGCAGTCCAGATCTGTCTCCTGTTAAAAATGTGCGGCGCATCATGAAGAGGAGAATCAGACGACGGCGAGCACGGACTGTTGAGCAGCTGAAGTCTCGCATCGAGCAAGAACGGAGAACAATTCTATTACATTTAACAGATGCTTTTATCCAAAGTGACTTACAGTACTGTGACAGTGTATTATCTAAGCAATTAAGGGTTAAGGGCCCTGTTCAAGGGCCCAACAGTGGCAACCTGTCAGTGGTGGGGGGGCTTAAACCAGCAACCTTTTGTCTAAAATACTAGTCCAGTATTTTAACCACTAGGCTACAACTGCCAACCTGCAAACCTGCAACGATTAGTGTCCTCAGTTCCCAATTAAAAAAAAGTACAAATGAATAAGGGCGCTGATGTACAATAATTGAAAATAACTGAACCCTGGACGTTAAAATGAGGACTCTGTGTAACAGCTGGACTCCTCTGTGGACCGTCGCCCTTCTTGAGAAGTCACACGTAGGAGCCTGAAGACGAGAATTTGGTTAATAATGATGGAAGGAAAAGATGATGAAAATCAGTTGAAGACTGAAGGCCTGAAGGTTCTTAGGTGAAATCACATGATGACAGCAGGTGGAAATTTCCATAAGTTTTTCTGTGGTAAACAGGTCAGATATAAATGAAGGGGCTTCGGGAACACAATCACTCCTCCTGATCTCCTCAGATAGACGCCGGCTGTTAGTGGTGGCCCGATACTTTTGGATTTTCCTGCCGTTTCAGTGGTGAGTGCAGCAGGATTCTATTCATTTTAGCTCAAGGTCATTTATTTACATTCACATTTACATCTGAGACTTTTAACCGAGGCTTTTATCCAAAACGGCTTAATATTGGTATCGAATGCAGTTTGAGCAATTAAAGGTTAATGGTTTTGTTCAGGGTGAACTGGTTGCTGATGGGATTTAAACAAGCAATATTTTGATTACTAGTCCAGTACTGTAACCACTGAGCTACTGCTGCTCTGTCATTCGTGTTTAGACTTGTTTAAGCTGTGATTCCTGATTTGATGTGAGCAACACATTCTGAAAAACCTGGGACAGAGACAAAATAACCTCAAACCCCTAACCCTAAATCCTAACCCCTAACTTTAACCCTAAATCCTAACCCCTAACCTTAACCCTAAATCCTAACCCCTAACCTTAACCCTAATGGAGTTACATTAATCAGTAACATTAACCCTAACCATAACCGTAATTTTAACTCTAACCTTAATTCCAACCCTCATCTTATCCTTAATCCTAACTCCTAACCGCTGTCCTTATCCCTAACCTTAACACTAACCTTAACCCCTAACCCAAATCCTAACCTTAATCCAAACCCTAATCCTATCTTTAACCCCTAACCCAAAACTTTAACCCCTTAATCCTAATCCTGAACTTATCCGTAACCCTAACCCCTATCTATATCCCTAACCCGGATTTCTAATCTCTAACCCTAAACCCTAACCCTCATCACTGTGTGCTTACGTTTCTGTGTTCTCAGTGTCGGGTCTCGGCTGTAACTCATCAGTGATGCTGAAGAATTTCCTCCAGCTCCTGTTGTTCTCAGGTGAGACGAGAGAAAATAAAAACTCAAGTCTAAACACGTCTGTGTTTCTCAGTAACAAACTTTACAGTATCTGTGACCTTATTATCATCCACGCTAAACCATCAGACCAACGCTGTGTTACAAAAAATATTTATTACCCTCCGACGCTCTCAGCAGAACAGATCAAACCCACTCCTTCAGCCGGAGTCTTTTATTTTTCCTCTTTGTTTTTACGCTGCTCATCAGCGCTCAAACAACTTCGATCGCTCGCTTCTTGTTGACGTGTATTTTTGGACGCGGTATCGTTAAACCCCTCGTCACTTCTCGTGTGTGTTTTCATGACTAAATGTAGTTTGTATGACCGGACAGACTCGTCAGGACAGAGTTTACCTGGTGATAGATGGTGCCGTGTTTGACCCCCATCATAAATCAGTCGTGTCATTTAAAAACCACGACGACTTAAAAAGGCTCCCGATAACAAAATATCCGGTCGTGTTGTGTGAACTGTAGAGCGATCTGATCACCTTGAAAGTCGTGTAATGTGAAGTTAATAAATTTGGGTTGTTGGTGGCATCAAATCACGGTCCTACAGTCAGTGCTCATCTCTGTTTGACTCTGGACATGATTTTATGCACCGCCAGCAGTTTACAAACGGCGTCTGTATTTATGTATAGTTTATATTTTCCTTTCAGCTAATTTTCTACAACGTCCAGTGACATTATAATTTTATAGACCATTAATTTGCTATTTAAAAATCTGGCCTGCAGGACTCGCCCCGCTGCTCCCGTCCGTCGCTCGTAAGTACCAGCTGGTACAGGAGCAGAAGACGTGGAGCGACGCCCAGGCTTACTGCCAAGCTCTGGGCAGCGACCTGGCCACGGTGGAAAATAACGCCGACGTTTCTGAACTTAAATACCAGGCACAGCGCAAGAATTTCACCTCTAGTGCCTGGATCGGACTTTACCTGAACACCAGCAGCTGGAAATGGTCCTATGGAAACGAGCCGCTGGGAAGTCTGAAGAAGTGGAGCGTGGAACAGCCCAACAACGCCGGTGGGAAAGAGGAGTGTGTCGGGACCTCCAAATGGATTTGGTTTGACGCAAACTGTCTAGAATTACGACCCTTCGTGTGCTTCGATGGTGAGGAACAGATTTACTTAAGTATTTTGGGATTTAGTTTTAGAACCTTACAATAATTTTCCAGATCCAGAAAGTGGCCAACAAAATATTTTACCATTTATTTTTTACAAAATAATAAATCTGTCATGCCTGAGGAAGGGAAACGCCAAAGCCAGGCTGTAGGGTCGGGTGTGTGGCTGGGGGTTTTTAGTACCCCATAAAAACAAGCTTGTCACAAAAACATCAAGTAAAGTTCCTCTACATCAGTAGGGTGGTGACGACACACCGCCACGTCTTCTCTGTACAGACTCTTATGCAAATCGGAACACGGAACTCTGCTACCATGAGTGACAGGAATATACTGAGAGAGGAGCGGCCACATTCATACATGCCAGGCCCCCAGCGTTGGTGTTGTACAATAATAGAAATGAACAGTCAGAAATTAACAGTGGATACACACAGTAGGAAGGAATTCACTTTTTGCCATGTTGTGATTCTAGTTTGACCCATGTCTACTATATTTTTGACATGTTTATGCTCTGTAATCTCTTATTAATCACGTCTTTTTCATTCTCTCTCAGTCACTAAGACTGGCAGCGGCAGGTTCATTTATTACCCCGATAACATGTCGTGGCACAGCGCTCAGAGCTACTGCAGACAGTATAACACCGACCTGGCCAGCGTGAAAACGGCCAGCGAGCACACCACCGTGACGGGAATGGTGGCCGTCAACGCCTGGATCGGCCTGTTCCGAGACTCCTGGAAGTGGTCGGACCAAACCAACTTAACCACCACCAAGTGGGGATCCGGACAGCCCGACAACGCCCTGGGGAACGAGAACTGTGGCGTCGCCACCAACGGTCTGGCCGCCGATGTACCGTGCTCGGATTTAAATCCTTTCTACTGCCGCGCTGGTGAGTTTGAGTTATGTTCAAGTCCCATTAAACACCCTCGTACGTTCACGTGAAGGTAAGGAAGTCACTTCCAGCCTCAGCTATGAGACGCTTTGTAAAAATACAGACGCATTTTATCACACCGATCACAAAATTATTTTATTATAATAAAGTTCATGAGGGTCCTGAGAACTCTGGCATCAGGAGTTTCCTTCACTGGGACTAAACAAAAAGCCGAACTATCTAAAACACCCAAATTATATCTTTACCGCTGGCACTATGTATCTGGGTGGGTAGTTTCCTCCTGGCATTCATCAAACCCAGTATAAACTGAACCCTAGTGTAGTGGGAACTGAACTGGTATCCAGAAACCTATTCATTAAGCACCTGATTAGGGCAGGTGTAGCCTAGCAGTTAAGGTACTGGACTAGTTATCGAAAGGTTGCTGGTTCAAGCCCCACCACTGCCAGGTTGCCACTGTTGGGCCCTTGAGCAAGGCCCTTAACCCTCAATTGCTTAGACAGTATACTGTCACAGTACTGTAAGTCACTTTGGATAAAAGCTTCTGCTAAATGCTGAATGTAAATAACGATCAGTTCTAGTGCTGACTTTGCTTCCAGAGGTAGTTTGGAACCTGGTAGTGAGTGCTGACACTATACAGAGATGCTTAAAGGCTAAGCTTGTGCTGTTTAAAGAGGTTTTACCTGGCAGGGTGGCATCATATCACAGTGCCATGTTTATAATGACAGATATAGATTTAGAGATTTGATTTGAAGTGGTGTCCATATACTTTTGGCCATGCAGTGTTCAACAGTTCTTGTATTTTGACTGACCGTGTGCTTTTCTCTGTTCAGTGATAATGGGTCAGAAACACTTCCTGAGGTTAAAGGTGAGGTCAGGTGTGGATATGAACGACCCCGTGCTGAAGGCTGCCGTCCTGGAGAAGGTGGGTCAGATCCTCCACGTGGTTCCTCTGAAACTGTACAGTTCCTCTGGTGGAGTCACTTGGATGAGTGATGAAACAAAGCTGTGTTCAGATAATTTAATTTCACTTTGTAGGGCCGTTTATTAATATTATTTATGATTGAAATGATTCTTGTGTTCCTCAGATTCAGCAGAAACTGAAGGAACACGGACTGGAGCAGAACATCACGGTGAAATGGAGTGAACCGGCGGGTGGGGCGACGTTTTACCGGACTGGAGACGAGAGTGTGATAAACACGGGATGGTGTGAGCACCTCCATTTGTAAAGACATCAAACAGCACAGTGATGTGAATACACACGTCTGGTAGAACTAGAACTCTTATTGTTTACATGCAGCTGTAATTGATAGAAAATAGAAAATATATACTTATAAGATACTTATAATATATTTATATATATTTGTATCTGTAATAATATTTTAATGTTTTATGAACCTTAAACTGTATAAACTGTATAAAATGTACAAGTTCTTTTAGAGGTCATAATGTTTTGAAATATATCCATGAGAAATAAAATAAGACTCGCTTATTTATTTATTTATTTTATTCTACATTGACCTCAGTAAAGTTAGAGATGATGTATAAGGTAATAAAGAAACTTGGAGGCTGTAAGGTCAGAGCAGATGAACATTTATCTCCGGGCACCAGGGGGCGCTGCCAGTTAATCCTATACTGTGTCCTCATGAGCTGACGTGTTTTTCTTGGACTGCTGATATCACTTATCATACCACCAACAATCACAAACTATTCCAGACTAAGATACAGAACCCAAAACACACCCGAACTGCAGGAAGAATTAAGATTCCGTCTTGTGCTGTTTGGGATCCAGATCAAAAGTCACCTAAAACAATGATCACCTAAATCTATACATACACCAATCTGGGAACAGTGGGAGCGTAGAGGGTGGAACTTTAGGCTATCAGTCTGAAGATTGTGGGTTCAAATCCAGGCTTTGCTAAGTTGCCACTGTTGGGCCCTTGAGCAAGGCCCTCAACTGCTTGAACTGTATTCAGTGATAACTGTCAGTCACTTTGTATAAGAGCTTCTGCTAAATGCTGCATGTGTAAATGTGTACATGATAAATACGTTCTTATTATTACTGATGTTCAAGTTGTAAACACAGATGAAGGTTCACATATTTATTTCTTCAGGATAAGGAAGCATCACAGGAGTCTTTAAAAAACGAATAAAATACATTTATAATTTCAATTCAATTAAACAAACATGAACATGTAACACAACACAAGAATCATGTTCAAGTTTTTAACTGAGCCTCCATCTCCTCTGCTGGACTATTATAAAGTAGTGGGAAAAAAATGAACCCTCCCCCAATATAACCTGATAGAAAAACATGAAACATGTTATAAACCGTACATTCAGACCTCCTAACTTTAAAAAAACAATAAGATTGATGTTTTATTGTTTCTTAAAATGCGTCCAGACTTTAATTAAAGTCACATGTTGATTCTGAAATAATCAATCAATAATTGGACAGTCTGAACCGGGTTTATAATGACCCACAGTTAACGCTGAACCGTCAGGGCATGGCACAAAACACAAACCATGAAAGTCCATGTCCAGTCACAGATCAGTGCAGGAATATAAAACATCTGAAACGTCGTTCCTAGGAGCACGGCGGCCTCAGTCATTTAAAATAAAAAACATTTGGCACAATGTTTAACCTCCCGGTCAAACTGGGCATCAGAACAAGAAGCACCTTGGTTTGGAAGCTTAGGAAGAATCCACGGTCACTCTAAAAGAGCTTCACATGTCCAGTATGGAGGAACCTGCTGGACGGACAACCATCTCTGTAGCCTCCATAAATCAATAAATCAATGTCAGAGTGGAAAGTCAGATCAGTGTTGAATAAAAGACGTGGAACAGCTTCAGTTTAGCTAAACACCTAATCACCTGATTCCATCCCTACAGTGAAACATGGTGGAGGAAGCATCATGCTATAGGAAGCTTCTCAGCAGCAGGGACACGGAGAGCTACAAGAACTGTTTATTAACGTTCTAGAAGAAGCTCCTCCAGAATGACAGTTTCAACACAATGACCCAAAGCATAAGCCAAAACAATCCTGGAGAAGCTTCAGAGCAGGTCTTTGAGCAATCCAGCTGAAGACCAGACCTAAACTTCATCGAGCCTCTGTGGAGGGACCTGAAGCTTCAGTTCAGACACGACCACCATCCATCTGATGGAGCCTGAGAGGAACTGGCACAAAGACTGGCATGAACAAAGCTACTAAGGACGAATCCAAGAAGATCTGGGGCCAACAGGACGTCAGTAAAGTACTGAACAACGGATCTGAATCATTCTGGTAACAAAAGCTGCAAAAATAATAAAAATCACAATTTATTTTCTTAATTAATGAATTATTTTGTTATCATCTCACTGAATGTATAATTATTAAATGTTATGAATTATTTTTACTGTCGTGTGATTCAATAACCAACACGAGAAAAAAAGCTAAACTTTTAATAAAATAATAAACACACACACACACACACACTTCACCTTCTCCAAACCTACTAGATCATAACAGAACTACACAATACGATCAAAAGTATGTGGACACGCCTCCCAGTTATTGTATTCAGATGTTTCAGCCACACCCACTGCTGAAATAAGATCAGTAATATGAGCTCTGGTGCAAAGAACACGATCAACAAGAATGTGCTCCAACAGGTCTGGTGTGCAGGAGCTTCAGACAACCCTGACCACGACCACAACCCTACCAGCATGGGCACAGACGGGCACAGAAATACTCCAAACTCCTGATGAGGCGTCCACATACTTTTATACACAGAGTAAATAAAAACAGCTGAATATTAATAAACCTAGAAAACCAGTCACCTTAAAAACAGCACCATGTACAAACTCATCCTCTCATCTGTAACAGTACAAAAGGGCTGGACCCTGACCATGCCTTAAAATTGCTTAAAGTTCATAACGGTGAACAGCGTCCCAAACCACCAACTGCTGTAGTAATATTGTACACACTCAGTGTGGTTTGGGACGAAGCCGCTGGCTTGAGGAGACTGGATGAGACTTTAGTGAAGATCGAAATTCATTCCCAAAGTCCAAATAAAACAAAAATCCTGGAGGGTCTAAACGAATGTAAACGTATAAAATACAGTGATGTAGAAACGTAGTAAAACAGAAATACATTTACACACACCGCTGTACAGTAACTCAACACGTCCTAAAAAATACAAACAATTCAGCCATGAATGAAACTTTTACATCTAATCAACCAGAACGTGGTGAAAAATAAGAAATACAATTATTTTAGGAGGATCCAAACCAGATCAGGTGATTAAAGTCCAGGACTGACTGATTAATCAGGTAAAAACCAACAAATCAATTAACAAAAGTAAAAAAAGTAAAATAAGTGCGTCTGAGGCCAAAACAGTTCATTACTGTGGAGGAAACAAGAAATATTTATAATATTTATAATTTCTGTATTCTAGTTTTACTGGTTTTATAAACGTTTTGTAACTTTTTAAAAATCTGATCTTCTGTGCTTACAGAGGTTTAATAAGTAAGAATTAATGATGTTTGTGTTATTATCACTGTTACTGTGTTCATTTACATCATCAGTGTAACAGGGTGAAGAAAACAGCTTCGGAACTAATCATTTCTAATCGTTACTGGTGGTTACTGGTCATTTCTAATCGTTTCTGGTGGTTACTGGTCATTACTAATCATTTCTAATCGTTTCTGGTGGTTACTGGTCATTTCTAATCGTTTCTGGTGGTTACTGGTCATTACTAATCATTTCTAATCGTTTCTGGTGGTTACTGGTCATTTCTAATCGTTTCTGGTGGTAACTGGTCATTACTAATCATTTCTAATCGTTTCTGGTGGTTACTGGTAATTTCTAATAGTTTCTGGTGGTTACTGGTCATTACTAATCATTTCTAATCGTTTCTGGTGGTTACTGGTCATTTCTAATCGTTTCTGGTGGTTACTGGTCATTACTAATCATTTCTAATCGTTTCTGGTGGTTACTGGTAATTTCTAATAGTTTCTGGTGGTTACTGGTCATTACTAATCATTTCTAATCGTTTCTGGTGGTTACTGGTCATTTCTAATCGTTTCTGGTGGTAACTGGTCATTACTAATCATTTCTAATCGTTTCTGGTGGTTACTGGTCATTTCTAATCGTTTCTGGTGGTAACTGGTCATTACTAATCATTTCTAATCGTTTCTGGTGGTTACTGGTCATTTCTAATCGTTTCTGGTGGTAACTGGTCATTACTAATCATTTCTAATCGTTACTGGTTGTTACTGGTTGTTACTGGTTGATGATGTAAATTCATGAGTGAAAGTTAAAGTTAAACAAAAGTTAAATAATGTTTTGATATGTTTGAAACTTATGATTCCTGTTTATTCCACACTGATCTGGTTATTAAAACCAGGAGTATGGGGAGCTGTGCCCTGACTGTAGAGGAACCGTATAAATTCCACACGACAGATCAGATTTAGGATTCAGATCCGCTCCTGAGGCGACTGGTTCAGTTTAAATTCACACAGCAGTGATTCTGAAATAAATCCGGTCTTTAACAGTAAGGATGATGATCTTATCCCTGAGCATGCCGGTAGGGGTGTCGGCGGTGGTTAATGTGGAGCCGGAGAGAGGAAGATGTTGAAGAGCACGGCGAAGATGAGGAAGACGATGTAACCCACGATACAGAACCAGAACCTCGGATCCTTCAGCAGCTTCTGATTATAATTAGTGAAGAAAACGTAACCGATCGTCATTCCAGCGATTCCTCCTCCGATATGAGCCACGAACGACACCTGCACACACACACACACACACACACATACATTATACACACACATTATACACACACACACACATTATACACACACACCATACACACACACATTATACACACACACACACATTATACACACACACCATACACACACAAATTATACACAGACCATATACACACACCACACACACACACCATATACACACACACCACACACACAAATTATACACACACCACACACACACACCATACACACACAAATTACACACCACACACACCATATACACACACAACACACACACCATACACACACAAATTATACACACACCACACACACCATACACACACACACACCATATACACACACACACACACACACACACACACACACACACACACAGACCATATATACACACACACCATACACACACAAATTATACACACACACCATACAAATCACACACACACACTACAAATCTTATACACTGCATACACACTGACAGCTGAATAAATTATTAATGAGATTTATATTTTAACAGAAGTGTTTTCAATAGAATTTATTTTGATTTCAGTCACAAACATTTATAATAGATTAACATCATCTCAGAGTTTTCGTTTTCATCAGGACTGTGTGAGATTAAATAAATAAGAATAAATGTAGTAAATTAGAAGACAGAAAAGATCTGAATAATTTTACCTTTAATCCAGCAGCATCAGTCAGGAATCTCCTGTACAGAGCGAAACCCACGTCTGTTCCAACTAAAACATCCAAAAATAGTAACATTTAATCATTACAGACACAAATGATCTATATAATATAATATAATATAAGATTCCTTTATTGATCCCCATGGGAGAAATTCGAGTGTTACAGCAGCTCCAGTACAGTGTAAGTACAGTAATCAGAGTAAATAACATGATCATCAGAGTGTGATGGTGGTGTGATTACTGACCGATCAGGACGATGACGGTGATGCGGAAAATTCCCAGCAGAGGAATCATCTCCCTAAAGTTCTGTACCGGAACAGAGAAACAACACGAGGGTTATTCATACACCAACAATAAATAACATTATTACTATTATTATTATTATTATTATTATTACACCTTTATTAATACTATGGTGATAAACGAATCTCCTTTAAACGAATCAAATGATTCACAAGCAAGAATGAATCAAATGAATCATTTTCATCCACAAACTGAAACAGAAACCAGATCAGATAAACACCCACTGTTCCCTCTGCCATCATTCATTTACATTCATTTACATTTATGGCATGTAGTGACGCTTTTATCCAACATGACTGACAATTTGAGCAATTGAGAGTTAAGGGCCTTGCTCAGGGGCCCAACTGTGGCAACATGGGGGTGGTTGGGCCTAAACCAGCAACCTTCTGATCACTAGTCCAGTACTTTAACCACTGAGCCACTGCTGCCCCTTTCATTCACTCTCTTACTTATTGACTGAGGGGTCTGATAAGGGTCAGTACATGAAGGTTTGTGTTTGAGGAGTTTGGTATGTTCTTCTCATATCCACATGAGTCACCTCCCACCTTACAGAATGAAGCTGGTCAGAACGATGAATGAATGTTTTACAGTCAATCATTCAGTCACTGATCAAACCCTGATCAACATCAATAAAATGTTCAAACCAGAGGATCAAAACTAAATCAAACACACAAGTGATAAATAAACTCCTCACCACCACGGCGTTCATGAAATATCCTCCGATCAGAGCGTAAACTCCTCCTGACGCCCCCACCAGAGCGCTGTACGGGTCAAAGATGGAACTGGCTAACGATCCTACAACACAACACACACTCACTTAAACACTTAAAGTCTCTACAGGAACACTACACCACAGTCTACCAAAATACAGATCAGAAAAATCAAGAAAAGTGTAAATATATCCGTCTCTAGGACTCCACCGAACCACAGTGAGAGTTAACATCTCCAATGAGAGGAATTTAGAACAGTGGTGAATCTACCCATGAACGACCGGAGCGGCAACTTATCCAGGTCCCCACACACGAGCTCCTACAAGAGCATGAACAAACCTGTGGAGCCTCCAGTCTCAGTTTAGGACTCCACAGTACAAAAGAGAGCAAACAAAATGTTAATCAGGGATGCGTCAGTGCTCGTTTATTAAAGCACCCGGAACATCCCTAAATTGTTTACAATAGGAATAACATCCAGGATTGTGTAGTTAGAACGTTACAGGAGCAGTGAAACGTGGTGGCGGTAGTGTGACGAGCTTTGGGACGTCTTGTCGTTCTGGAAGGAACGATGAATTACACTCTTTATTAGAAAATTCTGGGCATGGGTGTGGCTCGGGCGGGGCGGGGCTAAAGAACACTACTGCTGAGATCTGGGGATCCAGGGTTCGAATCTCGGCAGTGCTATCAGCCGGTCGGGCGAATGAAGGATCATTGTGTGATACCCGTTATGATTAGGGGGGTGAATACTTATTCACACCAGAACATTTGTGCACTGGAGGAGAAGATGATAAAAACCGGTCGCAGCTCAAACCACCGTGGGCTGCGTCTCATTTGCAAAGGTTTGATTAAAGTAAAAGCGCCGGCAGGAAATTGAGCTATCAGATGCAAATCAGCTTAAATTTCTTCGTCTGAAGCTCCAGACTCGCACCGTCTGAACTCCAGTCCGCTTACACCCAAACGACATCAAAACGTTTTATATTAAATTCTGCTTTTATTTTCCGCTCCCGCTGCTCTGACTCTGGTTGATCACTGAAAGCTGCTTCACACTCCTCTCAGGAGAAACTTTGAATATTCAAATCATTCAGAAGGTCTGAGGAGAACCAGAGGACACTTCATCCCCATCACTGAACTCAGGATCATGTCTTACCTGCCAGAACTCCGCCCAGGTACACCATCCCCACCTCGAAGCCTTTATGGACCAGTTCCAGCGGGATCCCGAGCAGCAGCTGCAGCACCAGGTTCCCCAGGATGTGCTGCACCCTGCAGGAGGGGAGACGGGGGGGTCCCAAAAAAAACATTCACTCAGAACAACAACCACAGAGTCAAAATTCAAAACAACAACAAATAAAATCTATGAACTTAAATCTCGGCTCTGCGACCGGTCGGCTGGGCGCCCCTAGTGCCTGCAGCAGACAAAATCGGCCACTAGTCTGCTGGGTGGGAAAAGACTGGACTAAAAAGTGGGCGTGGTCTTGGACGATGTGTAAGTGAAGTGGATGACCGTAGGGATCAGCACGTGACTCTCCGTGCGCAAGACCGACCTCACACACCGATCCACCGAAGTACAGGGGGATAAGAAGGTGCCAGAGGGAGGGCGTGTCAGGAGAATATACCCTCCTCATACACCATCAGGGCCTCCAGCAGAGGAACTGGCTACGACTAAACCAGGAGAAAATGCAGAATAAAATGTGAAGGTCGTACCCGGCGTGTACGAACATGTAGGAGAAGAACCGCCACGCCTCCTGACGGAACTCGGGTTTGTAGGTGAGCGGACTCCTCCAGATTCCCTCGTCCAGAGTGATCCACTGTTTCTGCGGCTTCCACGCGGCGTAGTAAACAAACACCGCCAACTAAAACACAGAACACCGAGGAGCAGGATTAACGCTCCACTGTTAGTGCTGCAAAATATATTTACACCCTCCTGATTTTATTTACATTTGCATGACACACCTGATCGGTTCAGACCTTCAAACTAAATTAAATAGAAGATGAAGATGACCTGAGTGAGCTTTAAATCATGGTGCTTCCAGCAGAACCAGAACTCCCATTTAACCCCAGGGCAGAATATCTGGCCACCAGTGAAGCCCAAACACAGTCGGGTTTCACAACACGACATGCAAATGAAGTTTGGAACTGAACCCCAGCTGAGACGCCACAGCAGGACCATAAACAGGCGACGGCTCATACTGGAAAACTTCAGTGGGACTGAATGGAAGCCATACTGGAGCGAAACTGGTGGTCTGAATGAGAACCATCTCCAGTTTGGTTGGACTTGGTGCTGTTACAGGTGGCAGAACCAGTTCTTTCTTCCACACAGAGCATGTTGGTGTTGGATAATATTTATGTGTGCTTCCTCTGGTTCCTCATTTTTCTTCTAATAAATGTAGTTTAAAGATCTAAAATAAAAAAGTCATCACCAGAAGTACCTGGACACCCGATCATAGGCTTGTTGTATAACTTTAAAACCACGAGCTCCTAAAATGGCTTTGCACAGAATTTTGGAGTGTGTCTGTTGGAATTTTAGGCCATTTAATCAAAACAGATTCTGGACGAGGATTCTGTCCACGCTACTGGGCAGAACCTCCTACAAACTACAGTGCATATGCATGAACAGACGTCAGGAAGGGCACAGATACGTGTAGGTTCTGTTTTGTCTCTCCACATGAGCCACATGTAAACAAACAGCAGTGCTGCTCGTGTAAACAGTAACTGTGTGGACGTGAGTTCGGTGAGGAACTCAAAACTTCTTGTACTTTTCTGTTGGTCTTTAATTTGAATATTCAGATTCACGTTCTCCTCTCGAACCCGACCGCGGCCCGCAGAGCGCTGAAAATAAACGCTTCATAAACGAGTTAAACCAGTCCTCCACCCCCCCCACGGACCCCTCACAGCTTTTACTCTTAAAGAACCAGAACTCATAACTCCTCTGACTGTAGGACGTTCTCTCGCCGTACCTCGGCGATGCTGATGAGGATGATGAAGATGGGAGGTGGGCAGCAGTTGGCTCGTTCCAGGTACGTCTCTCTCAGGTCCTCGGGGAGCATCCACTTGGAGATGGAGGTGTGGAACCTCCCGCAGCATCCGAGCTCCTGATCTTCCTCTTGCTCTTCCTCATCCGGTCCATCTCGCTCCACCTGAAAGGCTTCGCTCGCCTCGATGTCTGCGTCCCCCATCGGCACCTTTCTATCCATGAGACAAAAACATAATGAGTTCAGGGTTCAAATCCCCAGCCGTGCTGTCGGCCAGTCGGGCGTCCAGACATGACTGTCTTTCTAGGGAGGGTTTATTGATTTAGCAGTAACATGTGGACACCTACAGGCTGAACAGAAGTATTTACTATGCAAAAGTTTGTGCACCCTTGATTCAATGTCCTATTTTGTTTCATTTTAAGTTCAAACAAATAAAAACTGATAAATGCACAGTTACAGATTATTAATTTACTTCTTATTTACTTTTTCACAAGCTATGCTTTATGTTTATTTTATACAAAAAATTCAACTAATTAACAGTAACAGTGCATTAAATGTGAAGAGTTTATATAAAACGATCACTTATTAAAAAAAAAAGCCATCCAGAATAAATTCTCAAAACATGGAATTTAAACAGGTGCACAAACTTTTATATAAAATATGATCTTATAAAAGCCTTGATGAGATGATTAAGATTTCCTCTCTGATTCTCTCTGTTTTAATCTGAATGTGAATCTTTTGTTTGTTGTTTTGCACAAAGGAAAAATGGAATCCATGTTGCTTCCCACCTAAATCACTTAAAAATAAAATCTTATAACCTGAACATGAGCAGAATGAAATGAAAATGAAACCTTCACTCACCAAACCCGTTCACCTCTCTCAGCTCCGAATGTTTCCGAACTTCTCCGATCTGAGCCGAACTCGCTCCGAACTTCTCCCGCTGTGTTCGGCCCGGTGGGAGACGATTTCTCCTCTGGTGTGAGTATTTTTGGGGAGGTGGGGTGTGTTATCCCTCCTGTAGTGTATATATGGGGGTATCAGAGGTGTCTGTGTTCATGTAAATCCTCTCAGTCCGGGTCTGTGCTGCTGTAGTTCTGCTCCTCTCTGCACTAATCACCTCCTTCCTTCCTCTGCTCCTTCCTTTAGAGGCACAAACATCCGAGAATACCCCAGCAGCTCCTCTGTGTTTACTCCTCCACACACCAACAACATCAGCAAACACAAAAACAGCCAGGAGGAACCTCAGCGGCCATTACAGTGGGCACCACACCTGAGTGACGTCACAACACGGAAGCCGTGCACAGGTACAGGTGAGCAGCTCTAGTGGGGGGATTATATAAATGTAAACATTATCACTGCACATTACTGTCTGTGATTAAGCTCAACATCTGGATAAACACAGAGATTATATCTGAAATAGCACTAAAAATGCTTTTTTCCTTCAGTGTTTTAATGATATCACTTACAACTTAGCCAATCCACCTTCTGCATGTTTTTAAAAGGATGGAGAAAGCAGAGTAGCCGGAGGAAACAAGCAGGGAAAGAACATGCAAACATCCTGATAGTGACAGAGAGCAGCAATCGAAGCCCAGGAGCTCAGGAACCAAATTTCTGTGCAGCACCCACCCTGCCATTAGAGCCACTGTACCTTGTACCTGCCTCTGTGTGTGTGTGTGTGTGTGTGTGTGTGTGTGTGTGTGTGTGTGTGTGTACATAGACACAGTTATTAATATTACAGTGTATTTATATAATTAAGAGAATTTCTCTGTTGCATGTTTAAGCTCTACCACTAGATGGCGACAATCAATCAAAAATAAATTAAAATTTAAACACTCATTTACTTCTACAGATAAAGTACAGCCGCAAACCCACCTTCTGCATGGTTTAAAACCCACACAGCCACAGATACATGTAAATTCCTCACAGACAGTGACTGGATGTAAAGATGAAACCCAGTTCCTCACACTCAATTGGAGAAGACACCACAGATCCTTCACCACACTTCACTGTTCTTTTTAATTCACCAAATCAAGCTTGAATTTTGTCCAGTGTGACCAAACCTGAGGCCTCTAGTGGGGGGGAAAGACTTTCTTTAGACACGCTGTACAATTTTGCCTCTCTAACGCTCCTCCTCACAGAGCGGGAGGGACACGAACCTGTAACCTGTTGTTTATTAGGATTGTAACGTCATGTTTTACACTTTGGTTCCATTCATGACAGGAACGGTCGTTACTCATTACACAAGATTCATCAGGTCACAAGGTTATATCAAACACAGTCATTGACAATTTAGTGTCTCCGATTCACCTCACTTGCACATCTTTGGACTGTGGGAGAAAACCAGAGCTCCTGAAGGAAACCCACACAGACACAGGGAGAACATGCAAACTCCACAGGACCCAGACCTCCCCACCTGGAAAACGAACCCAGGACCTTCTTGCTGTGAGGTGACAGTGCTACCCACTTAGCCACCATGCCGCCCCTATAACCTGTTGTAGGCAGAATCACCACCTCGCTGCATGGTTAGAACTTCATGACTGTACTGAATATAAATATGAACATTTTCAGGTGTCCAGATATTTTTAGAGCTTGTTTGATGATTTGGTCTAAACTTTGGAGTAAATTTAGCACCCATCACCTCATATTTATACCCCACTCTAATAGAAACCTTCAGAGTTTCTAAACCCTCAGATCAACTTCATAAGATTTTATATGAATAAAAACTAATATTGAGCAAATAAAACATTTTTATTCCATTTTACAAGCAAACTGACCAAAATCAACTGAACATGATTTTATGTAATTTTTAATATTTCTGTTCCACACGTCTCCAGCATCAGGATATACTGAAACATCCACACCCATAACATATACAAATCACAAAGACGAGGCTGTGAGATCACGGAACCTTTATTATTCAAAAAAAAACAAAAAAAAAAAACATTAAAAATAAAAATGTTTAAAAATAAAGAAGATGAAAGAAAAACATCCACATTCGTCAGGTTCAGAGACAGGAAGTGAGAGAGAGTTAAAGGAAACGCAGAAACATTCATTTACACTTTCAGCTCTTCTGCACTGATTTGTAAAGAGAGTTTTTATATCGAACAGCTTTAATCAACATTCATTCAGTAGCTGAGGAGGTAAAAAAAAGAAAATAAAAGAGAGAAAGAAAGAAATCACGAGGTGTGGGAGGGGGGCAGATTGTACGGGGGGGGGGGGGGGGTTAAAAGTGGATAATAAAGAACCCATGGCACCCAAGCACTTTAAACAAAGCCAGAAATTGAATAGAACAGATAAAGAAGATACTGCAGCGACCGCGCTGCCCTCGACTCCACCCTCCATCCACCGCCCGTCTGTCTTCAAGATACATCTGAGTAAAAACAAACAAAAACACATCAAGATTAATCACAAATATAAATAAAAGCTGCTACATGACATGAATAAACAGGCGTTCCTAATAAACTGGGCGTTGAGCATGCTGGGAGTGAGAGGATCTCGTGAATCCTGACGCCCCCTCCGACACGTGTGCAGCACCGATCGCTTCTTTTAACCTGCACCGGGTTCATACGGAGATCTGTATCGTGCACAGAGTCACGCACCGATCTCCATCATCCCCCAGCTCTGTGCAGCGCCATCGATCAGCCAGCAGAGGGCGTCACTGCAGCAGTTATGAGGACTAAACGGGTCACGCCGCGTGCTATCAGACAGCCGGACGCCTACACAGACACACGACTGGCTGAGTGTCTGTAGTGGGAGGTATCGTCACCGGGGCAACTATGACCTCTGCTGACCGGCTGAGATGCCTGCACGTGGATGGCACTACGCTCTGTGAGACCCCGCCCCTGGTAGGTGAAAAGAAGCGGTCTGCAGACACGTTGAAGCTTTATGTTTTGTCACTGCGCGGCTGTAATAAAATCTGCTGCGGTGGTTTTTGTCTCCCTCTAGTGGTGAATGTTTGACTTTCTCGCTCCAGCCAATCAGGCCGCTCTGGAACACTGGGTCCCTGGTCATTCCACCACAGGGTGATGCTGAGATGAAAAGGTGTGTTAGTGGGAATGTGATATGACTAAAGTACGTACAGCTGGCAGGTCGAGCTCCATACCGCCTCATGATCTGATCCTGTGTGAATTTCACAAACGACTCGTATTGTTCTGCAAGAAAAACAAACAAAAACAACAATCATTTGTGTTCCCATAGTAACTGAATTCAGGTTAAAATAGAGCCGGTGCAGCTCGAGTCCCAAATATTAAAGGAACACAGTCAAAAAAAGATGGGACACCTGAGGGTAACAGAAAAATAACTCAGAGTGGGGTGTGGACGTGACGTCACCGGGGTTCCTGCTGCAGGAGAATGAAACTTCAGCTACTCTACATGGCCAAAAGTATGTGGACGTCTGATTATAAACTCATCAGAAGTTTCAAAGATTTTGGAGTATCTCTGTGGGACTTCACTCGCTCAGAAAAGAGCAGAACGCCTGGCACACAATCAGCATTCCAATTCATCCCAAAGGTGCTTTAACACAGTTGGGGTCAGGACATTTCTTGAATGGGTGTGGCTGAAACATCTGAGCTCAATAACGTAATATAAAGGCGTCCACATACTTTAGGCCATGAAGTGCATGTTGGTTTTAAATCAGCACTCCACCATGTGACACCAGTGAGAGGTTCAGGATGAACCGGGAGCTCTGCGTACCTGCCAGTTTGGTGTTGAGGATCTGCTCGTACTCCTCGCGGATCTTCTCTTCGTGGTCCTTGAGGAGGCGCTCGCACAGGAAGCCGACCTGCCTCAGGGTGAACGAGGGCTGGTCCTTCTTCAATGAGGAGGCACCTAAAAAGGGGGGATGGAGGGGGGCAAAAGAAGGGATGTGAACAATGGAGGACAGGTTCATTCTTCTCTTGTAGCCTGGAGTAAAACCCTCAACCCCCAGCTGTGGCCAAAAATATATAGACACTTGATACAGCGTTAACAGGCTCAGAGAACTGGCTTACTTCCCTAAACACTTCACCATAATAAAGTTCCTACAGAATATCTGAGCAGGTACAGGGTGCTGGGTGTAAGGTCAGACCTGACGGTGAGCTGGGATTAGAGGTCTCAGCGGCGCCCCCTGCCTCCGTCTGATTAAACGCCCCCTCCAGCTGCCGTCGCCTCTGGTAGCGACTGTACTCCTGACGGATGTTCTGGAAGATCTGCTCTGTAAGTTCAGGAATAAAGACTTTAAGCGACGTGCTTTTCAAAACAAATACAGAGTGACAGTGTCAGGACTCCAACATGAAGAATTATCGACCCAATCACATCAATGCTTTTAGTATCGGACAGAATCACAAGAGTTCCATTAAAAGCGCTTCACACCGCTGTACCTCGTTCCTTGCCGCTGCACTACCTTAAGTGTACAGCTAGACACTCAGCAGCAAGCTGTAAAAACCGAGCAGCAAAGTTCAACCTGTCTGCCACAGACCCTTTCAAATAGCTACCAATAACTGTTTGTTCGTATGATGGAGTTAAACTGATTGATTCTGTTCCCCAAAACCCTGAACTGTTCCACTTGAATACAGAAGCATTACATGGCAGCACTACATTTCCTGATGCTTGACCCGTGGTTGTAGCTTCGTAGCGCTTTAATAAGATTTGACTGAAGCAGTAAAGGTTGATAAATGAGCGAGGGATGCTTTAAGCTCGTCAATTAACCGGTTACTAATAAATATAAATTAAAAACGTTTTAATCTTTAACTCTGATATTAGACAAAAGAGCCGAAGCTCCTCATCACAGACACGCTTATAACACAAGAAAGCTTTACTGTAGAACACTTCTTACATTTCATACATACATATCATACACTGCTGATTAACTTTGTCCATATTCTCCAAATACTAAACAAATTTCATTGGAGATTTAATATAAAATTAACAATAAAATTGAGTAAAATGGGCAGAAATGTTTATATTTCGGCATTTTGTAAACGGGACTGAAATTACCTACAAAAAACAATTTTAATACAGAACAGATCCTTTATTTAATGAAGAAATCAAATACAGAAATGTCAATGAGGAATAAACACATTAAAGAACTAAATATTTGCAATAATTATTGATCTTTTGCTGTTAATTTCAATAATTTATTTTAATGTATTTTATAAATGTATTGTTTTGTTTTTTATGAAGCCTTTTTGCTTCTTGTTTTACAAGAGAATTGTATTGTATCTATTATAGTTTTATATTACTAAAAACTTACATATAAAAGGTAAAAATGTACATAATGTGTTCTCAGATTTTAAAAATACAACAATAACCCCGTGTACACTAGGCTAGCTGTTAGCCGTTAGCTTTATTTTGATAAGAATAATAAGCCGTAATATTATTATTTTAAGCCACGTAAGACTTTAAATAGCTGAAAGAATTGCAAATGGTTGGCAATGATGAGTTAAATTTTAATTATTTAATTTATAAAGGTATTTTTATTTGCAGAACGTGTGTTTAGAAACAATGCTAACGTTACATTAGTGTAATTGATCGATTCAGAAGTAATTACATGAGAGACTAAATGCATTTGCACGTACCGAATCATTACTTTCAACACTTTAAACTCTTAGAAATAGCTAAAAAGAAAATAAATTGAACATTTAAAAAACGCATCAATCGCCATTTCCGGGCCGCACATTAAACAGCTTCGTCCTCCCTACACCAGTGCACTACAATACAATAGAAATAAACGTATCGTGCACCCTATCTAGTGCCTCAGTTTATCAACCGCTCAAATTTGGAATACAGCCCTGCCTTAGCCGAATCGAACTCACGCCACCAATCTGACGCAGATCTTTTTCCAACACTTGGTCCCAGATCAATCAGAATGAAAGCTGTATTTAGTACCTGGAGTGAGCCTGTGTTCTCCTGCAGAAGGCTGAGGGGACACCGGGGAGGCTGGGGTATCGCTCGGCTGTCTCAGGCTGCACCTCTGAGGGGATGGAGTGGCGGAGGCTCCGGCTAGCGGGCTGCACCTTCTCCGCTTCGGTGATTGAGGGCCCAAAAGCGCCTCAAACTCCATAGAGCGCTTTAGCGTCGCACCGCACGCCATTTTCACCACTGCTGATAAAGTCACAACCGAATTCTGGTCTCTAAAAGCGAAAATATTCGGTAAAATCGCCGCTTTCTGATTCGCTTCTCTCACCCCCACTTTCCTCAGCTCAGGCTTTCTTTATTAGCGACGGCCACCTCCCCTCCTTCTCACACCGGGTGGTATTTACCAACTGCCGACGTCCTCTCAAAACGCAGTTGCGTCACAATAACGGATTGTACCATGTAGCCCAAATAGGGGTAAACTTTTCTTTACTTGGTGCTATTTTACTTTGTTGTTTGCCTTTTTCATGCTAAATATACCCTTTAGATCATGCTATATATATTATGTACGTCATTATCCTAAAAATCAGGTAAACTGTCTTAATTTTTTATGTAGTGTATGAAATGAACTCAATCTCTGATTGAACCTACAGTTATGTCTTCCTATTGTCACTCATAATAATGTGTTAAAAGATTTCTCTTGTGAGTCGATTCGTTTAGTTCGGTACACTGAAATGATTCAGTCACTTTATTAGGTACACCTGAACACCTACCTGATCACTAAGGTATATCACAAGAGCAGTGCATAACATCTTCACATAGTAAAACATCAGTATTACACCACAAAATGGTGTGAAATTAAATAATGTCCAGTAAGCAACAGTTCTGCTGATATCATGTTTTCATTTTCAGCATTTAGCCGACGCTTTTATCCAAAGCGACTTACACAATGAGCTGAACACGATGAGCAATTGAGGGTTAAGGGCCTCGCTCAGGGACCCAACAGTGGCAACTTGGTGGTGGCGGGGCTTGAACTGGCAACCTTCTGTTTACTAGTCCAGTACCTTAACCACTGAGCTATCACTGTCTAATTCTGTAACACTGTAGTCTAATTCAACATGTTGTGAGTTCTAAGATGTTTTTTTTTTTTTTTGCTTAATTTTCAGTTCCAAGATTTTTTTGCTTTGTTCTTAGTTCTGAGACGCTTATTATATTAGCATATCTTTTCTTTCAGCTCAAACCAGTTTGCAGGTTGTTTTTGCCCATGAACAAACTGTCTAGGTTTAGCCGAACTGCTGTTCACTTGAAGTTTTTTCCTTCACCATTTTGTGTAAACTCTAGAAACTGTTGTGGTAAAAAGAAATCCCAAGACATCAGCAGTTTCAACAGCACAAACCAAAACCAGTCTACCTGACACCAAAAACCACGGCACGATCAAAATTCCTCTACATTTACATTTACATTTACATTTTCTGCATTTAGCAGACGCTCTTATCCAGAGCGACTTACAGAAGAGCTTCCATAGTGAACTTCTAAACACAGTCTGTATGATTTAATGCACTGTGCTGCTGACACATGACTGGCTTGTTGAATGAATACATTAATAAGCAGGAGTACATGTGTTAATAATAAAGTTGCAGATGAATGCATAGCTAATAATCAGTGTCTGTTTCCACACACAGAAATGCAAAAGAAATTTAACAATGAGTTTACATGTGGTGCAAGTTCATTAACAACTAGTCAGCTATAAAACAGTTCTGATATTTGTTAGTTGCGGCATGTTGCTTTAAAATCGCACATTTAGTTAAAATAAACAAATAAGCTGGGATTCATAAAACCGTTTCAATAAATGTGGTGTAAAAAGTACAAAATGTGGAACCTTGAGCAGTAATACATACAAGCGGTGCCGATTTGTCACCAATTACAAGATCTCTAACATCTCAATGGATTTGTGTTTGATGGATGTTTCGACATTAAATGTTCTGCTGCAAGTGTTAAAAATAGTGGATGATTCATAAGCAGGCCAACAGCAGAAATATTACAAACTAATGTAGGTGACAGAGTAATTGTTCCATTTATTACAGCAGGTGGTTTAATGACCAGGTTTAAGGTTTTAAACTTGAGTATGTATTATCTTTAGCGTCTGTTATACAACGTGGAAACGTAAAAGATTAATCTGATCTGTTTATGCCATGCAGCCACTGTTGGGCCCTTGAGCAAACTTCCTAACCCTCTCAGCTTCAGGTGGGCCTTACAGTGGTTGACCCAGTGCTTGGGATTTACAAAATAGAATTTCTTTGTACTTCACATGTGTGTGTGTGTGTATAAAGCAATTCCAGAATTTCTAATCCACTTTCAGTATAATTTATCTTTTAATTACCACGTCGTGTGTGTTGCAGCAGGTTGGTAAAACTTAATAATGGTTTACCAGTGGAACTAGATGTACTAATTACTACAAAGCTAAGTATAAATTGCAAACTTCCTGCAGTTCAAACAGCCATCAAAGCTTTAGAACCTCCACGTCCGTGGGTGTGAAGAACCCAAATGGTTGACCATTAAACTTCAGACATTAGCAGATGCCTCCATAGTTCACACCTCCATAGGCGTGGAGACTGACGTCTTCCTGAAATCATTAATACATTTTTGGCATTTAGTAGACGCCCTTATCCAAAGCGACTTACAGTACTGTGACAGTGCAATGTCTAAGCAATTGTGGGTTAAGGGCCTCACTCAAGGGCCCAACTGCAGCAACCTGGCAGTGGTGGGGCTTGAACCAGTGACCTTCTGATTACTAGTCCAGTACTTTAACTGCTATGCTACAACGTCCCGTAATACTTGATTAATACGTGTCCTTATCTACACCTGTAAGATTTACTGATTATTTGGAACTTGAGAATCGTGTGAGTTGGTAGATGATAGATGATAGATGATAGAAAGATACTTTATTGATCCTGAAGGAAATTAAAGAATGTTAGTAGTTAGGAGTAGATGTTAGTAAATGTTTTGTATTTAATAGGCAGTGGTTTGGTTTTGTAGGGAAGTTCTGAGGTGCAGCTGCTAGTGTGTTCACACAGCAACACGGTGAGAAAAAACACATCCATATTGTTAACACTAATATGAATTATAAGTTCTAGTGTGTGTGTGTGTGTGTGTGTGTGAAGTTGAAACGAAAACGAAAATCTTTCGTAGCTGAAACCGTGTGACGTAACGAAGGCAGCAACAGGCAAGTCTCCTTCTTCTATTGGTCAATCTGCTTCAGTGCTCGACGCCGATTGGTCAGTTCCTGTTGCGCTGGGCTTATTTAAGCTCGCCAGAAGCCATTTTGTTGTGAGAGAGAGTCGGAGAGCAGAGGAGACGGTGGTCGTGCAGCCTTAGTGAAGAGGTTGTTTATACCCCAATAAAACAGCTTCTTGGCTTTACAGCTGCAGATTTCAACCAGGAATTAGTTTGACGACGGGTTCTTGATATCCAACTCCTGAGAAAGTCGGTAAGTTGTTGGGTTTATTTAAGCTAACAAGGCTAACCCAGTTCTACTGTATTGTTTTTCCTACTTGTTTTACGTGTCCTGTGTGAGGATTGGACGGTAGTTTGCGTTTGTCTTTCCTGATTGGCTGCCAGCGTGTCAATATAAGTAACCAGCCATTCACAAAGCAGGAGGCGGGATTTGTGTGCGTGTTTAGAATACGGGTGGAATTCGACACAAAGAAATTCGCCAGGCGCCATGTTGTGAGCTCGTTCTTTGTTTTGGTCCAGTTCCAAAAACATCGATTGTTTTTATATCAGTTTATTCCAGTAATTTTACCTGTCTAACGTTTACAAATTAACCTTAAAGTTTTTAAACATATGCTTAAATTTGAAGTAGCAGCTTTTGTGTGTTTTTTTCAGGTGGTTTATATTGTGGTGTTAATTGTAAGCTTTTAAAGGCTTTCATGTGACATACTAGTGTCGCTTTAACATGCTTTTACCTTCCACCTGAAAATCTACATAAAAAAATCATAAAATCATTAAAACTCGATTTAAATCAGCTGGCAAGATTAAGATTCTTACTTATTTCCTTGTTGGAACAGGCGTGTGGGTGTGAACATACAAAACTCTTTATTTTTCATTAGTTTTGTCCAAAATATTGACAATTCTATTGATACAGAAGAAGTATTAGTGCAGTTTGAATGTAGCATGTGTTTGTTTATAATAATAATTGTCAGAAATGTAAGAATATTTGTGTGAATTGAACTGTACACATGTCTTGGAGCTGGCAACATATGTAAAGAAAAGGGGGATAATAAACATTTATACATAATATACATTTCGTTTCAACAAATATATGTGTATATATATATATATATATATATATGTGTGTGTGTGTGTGTGTGCGCTCCTCCAGTTGATTATTGTGTGCAGTTTATAAGTGAAACCTGGTACCTGTGTAAATATCTGCGGCATTATTAAACAGACCCTGACTGTTTGTGTTTGTAGGTGAAGGACCTTGGAGTGAAGCGTGTGCCGGGGTGAGTGGATGTTCGGTCCGGCTTCACGTCCAGACTTCGCTCTTTGGCACATGAGAGCCTCGGACATCGCTGTAAGTGAACGAGCAGTGAGGAGTAGGTTTGCTACTTCGAGGACCTGGAGACGGATCAGTGAGGAGAAGGAACCGAGACGAGAGAACCCCAACACACTCCACTTTACCACAAACAGGTAATGTAGCACCTCCTGTACAGGGGGACTGAGCTCATGGTGTTTAACACTAAATCTGAGGGAGCAAAGCACGTAAACTCTGTTCTAAAGTTCACTTAGGCTGCTTTTAGTTATTTTTTTGGAGAAGCAATTTGCAAAACATCTGGACAAAACATCAGTGCAGGTTTATATGCATTATTTACTGCAATTAGTCCTAATGAATAATTAATCAACAAAATAACTAGTGATTTAACCCTAGACTTGTTAAGCAAATCTTAACCTTGCCCTTAAACTTGATGGAGTGTTTATAGATGTGAGGTTGGTGTATAAGTCGACCTTCCCTGAACTGTTGCTGTGAAGTTGGCAGCATTCAGTTTCCTTTATATTATTGATTTATTATATCTGTTTGGCCCAGTTTGTATTTGAATTAAGCTCATGTAGTTACTCCTGTCATTAAGCTGCTGAGGTCTCCTTTCTGTGTGAAGTTTACTGAAGGACTCGGTCATGCTGCTAAGCGACTGCTTTATTGATGTGTTTTGTATTATTCCTTTGATCTGTGCATAATTGAATGTTTTCTCCTCCTCAAGGTGACACCCAGCGTAGGCGGTATGGGAGGCGGTGAGCGTTACAACATTCCAGGGTCTCGCCCGGATTACGCCGCATCCAGAAAGTACAACCACGTCGGCAAGGCCAAGCAAAGGAGCCGAACCCAGCACGCGGTCGCCCTTTCCTCGCCCCCCGGGGCCGCCAGCCCCCACGACGAGCAGCTGGAGATGAACTGCGGCTCGGTTCGCTTCTCCTACGGCGGTCAGCGCTGGGGCGGAACCGTGAGCCACCTGAACGACATCCTGGCCACGCGCTGCGGCCCGGCCTACGCCGGGGCCAAGTTCAGCGAGCCGCCTTCTCCCAGCGTCTTGCCCAAGCCCCCGAGTCACTGGGTCCCCTGCGATCGGCGCGAAATGATCGCCTTCCAGCTGAAAAGCCTCCTGAAAGTGCAGGCGTGACGGGGAACGATCCGCTTCCTGCTCCCTCCTGCAACGCTGCAGCACCGTGATCGATTTTTAAAGCCATTTTAACGTAACCGCGTGCGTTTGATCGCTGCGAATGCGGCTCGGTGCGTTTTTAATTGTATATAGTTTTTTTTAAGCTGATTGCGGTGCAGCCTTGCAGGTGGGAGACGACCCATGAACTGGACTTCCTTATCGCTTCTTGTTTTGTTTTCCGTTGACCGTTAATGCGTACTTAGATATATCCAAGCTGGGAAATACGACAGTATCACGAATACGCTACGGTCACACTGTAAAAAAAAAAAAAACGTCAACACACGAAAAACCTTTAATTGTTCAAAAAGAGAAATAATCGGCACATGTAGCGTTTCCATTGTATCGTGTTTATATCGTCGTACGACCCACGCAGCGTTATTTCCACCGCTCGTTTATGTTCCGGAGACGCGATGCGCGCCCATGTGACGTTTTAATCATGTTTGGGTTCCGCACGAGCCTCGTCTCGCCTCCGTCGTTCTCTAGATTAGAGAGAATCGCCTCTTTTTGGGGGCCTGGGAGCTCAAACGTGAAAGAATAAGCTATACAATCTTTAACGTGACGGATCTGGCCCTCACACCTTGTTCGTTTCACTCCCGTGCTTCTTAATAAGCGCTGTGCGCAATGCACTATGGGTGCTGGAATTTAACAAGGTGTGTCCATACCTATACCCCCCCCCCCTTCCCTAATTGACATTAATGTAGAAGTAAAGCATCGCTCACCTGGAGTGTGTGCTGACTGAATGAATCCACCATGATGTTCACTGTGCTTTATTCTACAAGCTCCTGGTCAGCACTCAGACCCACCCTGGATTCACTCTAGCAGCTGATTGGTTAATCCGTCATTTTCTGATCTTTCAGTCCTTCCTCATAAGTTCGAGGAGCGCTCGCACGTTTTCCGTTTCATCGAAGCGTCAGCTGCTGGTGTGAACACAAGGTGGTGCTGGAGCTCTTCTTCAGCCTGGTTCTGCAGTCTTCCTCACCCCTGGCTTACTGAAGTAGGTCGAGGTTCCCTCACAGCAGCACCAGGCTGGAGAAGCTCTCGCCCCTCGCCTCAGTCCCGTCCTTTATTGTATTACATGAAGACTATCGGTGTAGGACGTTTTACGAAGCTGCTATTAAAGGCGTCCCCGGGACACGCCCGCTTACAGGGGCGCGTGGTATGGCGAACCCTGCGGAGGGAGGAGCGCGAGGTCAGGGGCGTGGACGTCGATCGTCTGCCTCCGGCCTCCTGCGCCCCGCGTCTGCCGTACCTCGCGCCTCTGAAGCCGCCGGGCAGCTTTTAAACCGCGTGTGGACGTGTTTACATTAAGGGCCGAAAGGTTCGCTGTTCTTTCGCTGACTTGCACTGCCGTTACGCGCCGTGTGTAACGAAACGCTCCCCCCCCCCCCCCCCCCCACCCACGTCCAGGTCTTTATTTTTATTATTATTATGATGATTTTTAGGTTTGTCTTTGTAACAGGCATGTGCTGATATCACCTGTAGATCAAATATCTGCTTTAAATGATGATTTTATCTGATGAATTAAGTGCTTTATGATAAAGTGGATTGGAGGTGGTGTGTGTCTTAGGGTATAGTGTATGCCCCGTACTCTTGTGGTTCCTCCTGATTGGACGTCCTAAATTGCCCCAAAATGTGATTATTGATGGCTTTGGGAAGGTGTAGCACCTTGTATGGTCTGTGTTTGGTCCTCTGATGTTCAGACCTTCTAAACGTGCTCGATCGGCTGCTGTAAATTCTCCCGAGGTTTAAACCAGGCGGCATGAACAGGTGACCGTGTGGCACGACGCCCAGCTATCGGGTCCCCGCTGTAAGTCCTGGTGTGAAACGATCGCGGTGTAAACGATTATCAGCACATGCCTAAAACTGCGTGTTTCTGGATGCATTAACGGCCAGCCCTAAACTGTTGGATGGTGCAGTACGTAACGGAGCCGTGTAAATAACGAAATGTATAAAATGCTGTAGCATATTGTATATGAACGCAGGCCGATTTAAACCTGCCCATAAAGTATTTTAGTAAGAACACTGTGAGTGGCGCCGGAAGGTGCGGCTCGGTTTAAAAAAAAATAAAATGACGTTATTTTTGTTAAAAAAACAAACAAAAAAAAGTGCTCTGTGGATGGTGTGTGGAAACTCCTGCGCTGTGCCATGTTTCTGCCAGCGATCTTGCACATGATTTTTATTCTTTTTTATGATTCTCAGCACAGAGGAAGAAGCTCTGCACAAACAACCTCTCAGAGGGACTTTTATACCCAACCAGCCCAAATTACACCCACATTGTTTAGAATCAATATCAAGTTTTATCTTTCAGTGACTTCATTCATGTTCAGTTTCATTCTGTGTATCCGTGTGTGAGTTTCACCTCCGCAGCCTCACGGCCGGATCCACAAACCCTCTTTTATTATTTTTTTTATTTGTTTGATTTTATTTACATGTTTATTTCTCCTCTCTGTATCTGTGTGGGTGTAAAAGTCTCAACTTTATGAATTGGCTTTAATTTTGTCCCAACATTCGATGTCACTTTGAATAGAAACTGAGGCCGTTTTATTGTGATTGGTACTAAAATGTTTTGACCGTGTAATTTGGTTTAACAAAAAAAAAAAAAGAAATAAACTTCCCCCCTTTACCCCCCCAACCCTGAGTCGTGTGTGTGTGTGTGTGTGTGTGTGTGTGTGTGTGTGTGCTGATATTAATAAAGAACCTTTAAGATGAAATTAAACCACATTTAATAAACAGTAGAGCGGCACAGTGGGTATCACTCTCACTTCACAGCAAGAAGGTCCTGGGTTCGATCCCCAGGTGGAGCAGTCTGGGTCCTTTCTGTGTGGAGTTTGCATGTTCTCCCCGTGTCTGTCTGGTTTCCTCCCACAGTACAGAGGTGTGTAAGTGAGGTGAACTGGAGATGCTAAATAGTTCATGACTGTGTTTGATATTAAACCTGAACTGATGAATCTTGTGTAAGCAGTAACGTCCTGTCATGAACCTGAGTGTAAAACATCACGTTATAATTATAATAGATAACAAACAGAATTTGAACCATTTTAGCTCAATTATGTTTTACAGAACAATTTATGCTGGCAGAACTTCAAATATACAAACTTCAGCTCACCAGTGTTGTAGCCTAGTGTTGTAGTCCTGGACTATTATTCTAAAGGTCACTGGTTCATGTTCCATCACTGTTAGGGTACCACTGTTGGGCCCTTGATCAAGGCTCTTAACCTGTAATTGCTTAGAAAATATGATACTGTAAGACACTTTAGATAAATGCGTCTGCTAAATGCTGAAGTTGTTCCAAACTAAGTGCTCGGGTGCTATCGGCTGGCCGGGCATCCACACGGGCGTGATTGGCTACGTCTGAGGTGGGGGATGTGATGCCAGAAGCCCTGTGGTGGATCGGTGCCCCGTGTTTCTCAGTGTATCCGGACCTGTCGGGACCCTGACCAGGATAAAACGGTTAACAGAAATGTTATCACGTCCACAAACATCGAGTTTAAACCAGTGAACGTTAATGTGGAGTGAATGAATGAACTTTTACTTCTGTGTTTTTAATAAGAATAAAATCGTCGCGCCGCTGGCTGATTTATTTTGTGCTTTTGTTATTGATATACAGGTGTCCATATATTTTTGGACTTGTGTCCTAATGATGAAATCTTAATCAGTTCATGGTTCAGAAAACGACTCACAAATTAAACACAAATTTTTATTTAATCTAAAACTTCAACTAAAAGAGAAAACGTTTCAATAGTTTAATTCTGTGTTTTAATGAAATATTACTGATAATCAGATGAAATGATGGGGGGTGTATCTGAGTATACGGGGGGTCAGATTGTCAGACTCTACACAGAACTCTAAACTTGGAATCACAGTCCCTGTCGCACCATTGGAAATCTTTCTGAGGGTCGATGGCGCCGCAGTGGTGGGAGTTCTGATGCTCCGGTTGTTCCCCTCTGTACCAGTTGGTGTAAGGAAACGCGGTCGCCCCGTCGGTCCACAACCAGAATCCGAAGAGTACGCTCTGTCTAAGCCCCACCCACACGGGCTCACTGACACGCCCCCTCCTGAGCTCCGCCTCCACGTCGCCCTGCTGGGTTTTGGACTGGACCTGCAGGATTCTGGACCTGTTCCCCTCCTGGCAATAATCCAGCGCTTCCTCCCAGCTCATCTTCCCTGAGCTCACGTAGATGGAAGCTGCAAGAGAAAAAGTCAGAGAGGAAGCGTCAGTGCTGTCAGGGTTCCCATTCACACCAGCTGGGTTCTAGTCCTGATCCAGAAGATCACTGAGACTTACTGTGGTAGCACAGAGCTAAAGCGTCATTCTCACATGGAACACTAAACCACTTTCCATTCCCATTCATTTCTACACAATCAGGTTTATCAGTTCCATTGTTTTGCTTTGGCTCATTAGAATCCCAGTTTCTGTAAGTCGAGTTTCCTCCATCAGTCCAGTGCCAGGCATCACGCAGCAGGCCGATCCAGTAAGGAGTGCTACTGTTCTTTAAACCTTCATTCTTCACCTGCTCATTTTGTTCCTGATCTCTGATGGTGACCAGGTCAGTAAAGTTCCTCCTGCAGAAGCTCTGAGCCTCGTACCAGGACTTTCCCTCAGGGATTAAATGATACTCAGGAGAAACACCTACAGAAAAGGTTCTTCATCACATAAACATGAAATAATAAATTGATCAGCAATATTGATCCGTTCTTACCTTCTTTATAGCACATGAAATTTCTTTGTACTGTGCACTGAACACTTTCCCATGAACCTTCAGCCTTTATAGAAGCACAGAAAGGAAGTGATGACCCATCATGTGCTGGTAGTCGGTTGTAGGTAACAGGATCCCCGTTAGACCATTTCTCACTGATTACTGACTGATCACGATAGAGACCGATCCAGCTAAAAGTGTTCTTCACTGTCAGATTAGCCAGTTCTTCATTTTCTTCCTCTGTGTAGACAGTGACCAGGTCAGCGAAGTTTTCTTTACAAGCTGCTCGAGCTTTAGTCTGAATGATCTTCTTTTCAGTGATGTGGAAGGTGGATTGGCGGCTCTGTGCTGGAGGAGAAACAGCTGTTGGAAGGGTTAGGGTTAGGTTAAGTTGTGTTAGTGCAGCAGGAGATGAAATCGTGATTTAAGTGTAAATGAATGAGTTCTAGATAGTGCCGCTATTCAGCAGGTTTACAGGAACCTGGGTTCGAACATTTCCTCTGGTCAGAGCCTGTTTGGCATGTTCTCCCTATGGGCTGCTGGACGCTGGGGAGGGGGGGGTGAGGTGTGTTTGAGCTGTGACGCGGTCAGTCATGTGATACCAGGTGTGAACAGCAGGTGGCGGCAAAACAGCTTCAATTCATAAACGAGCACAAGAACCAACTTACAGCTCAGAGTCGCGGTGAGTCCGGCACCTCCAGAAACACTGAGTAAACAAGCCAGAATATCCCATGCACAGGGAATTCACACATTCAGGTTCGTATGTGTTTCAATCCACCCATTTTAACTGATTAATTACATTTAAACGTTTAATTAAAAAACAATTTATTTTATTTGAAAGTTACATTTACAGAAATTTACAAATAAACAAACATTTCTGAAACTTCCAAAATCAGTTCCTGCACCAACTGTCCCCTGTTTTACCCCACTGTTACTTCACACCAGTGGAACCTGAGAGGAAGGAATTATAAATAAAAATGATTTATTTATTAATGTAGTGTAATTAAAGTCTTATGCAAAAGTTTGTGCACCCCTGGTTTGTCAAAATCTATATTTTGTTAATTTAATAAGTGATTTTCTACAGGAAATAAACTTAAATATGATTTATTTTGTTAATTTCTTGGCTGAATTCAACATAAAAATAAAAATAAACCATGAAATAATAAATCTGTGCCTCATTACCAGGTACTACTCCAGACTTTTATAAATAATAAAGAATTCGTTTTTATTTCAGCCGCATGAAAATCAGATTTGATAAAATATATGAAAAAATTAAAACAGTGACAGAATTTATAATAAATGATTTAGAGCAGCAGCGACTGTCGAGATGTTGAATATTTACTAAAAGTTTCCTTATGAATCTCACAATAATTACATTTATTTACTAAATTACATTTACTGCTTCATCACCATCAAATTAATTTATCAGTGAATGTTTGTGTTTTGTTCAATCATCATTAGATTTAAACCTTCATGTGAATGATTTTGATGATTATTTTGATGATTATTTTGATTGTACAGATTATTCAGGTATAAATAAATATTTCACTTGTTTTTACCTGAGAGCAGGAAGAGCAGGACTGGTACGGTTGCCATGGTGATGCCAGCACTGAACTGGTGCCCTGTGTGTCTAAAACCAGGAGAAAATTCAGTCGAGCTGATCAATAATCAATCATGTGATCAGATCCAGGTGAGGTGCTGCTTACCTGATGAGGTGCTGCTGCTGAATGTGAGGGGGGTTCGGTTCTAAGCCCCTTTAACATCCCTGTGGTCACGTGTTCTGGGGGGGGGGGGGCACCACAGACTCTCTGGATTAATGATTAACCCCCCGGTGCCATCGTAAACCCCCGTCTGTGCCAGCTGTAAGAGGAACAGAGTACACGGCATCACCAAAAGTATCAGGACACCCTTCCTATTTCCTAAGATCAGGTGTATAAAATCTGATATAATATAAATTACAAGCTTCAGCATTTATAAACAGTTTAGGGAAGGCCCTTACCTGCACTGAGGTCTGACCTCAACCCACCGAACACCTTTAAATGAATGTGAAATGTGAGTCAGGCCTTCTCATCCAACATTACTGCCGGACCTCACAACTGCTCTTTTGAGTAAAAAAAAGTGGTTAAGGTACAGGACTTGTAATCAGAAGGTCGCTGGTTCAAGCCCCACCACTGCCAGGTTGCTGCTGTTGGGCCTTTGAGCGAGGCTCTTAACCATCAGTTGCTCAGAACGTCACAGTTCTGTAAGTAACTTTAGATAAAAGTTTCTACTAAATGCTGGAAATAAAAATGTAAATGACACAAATTCCTACAGATACACTCCAAAATCTTGTCCAAAGTCTTTTCCAGACAAATCAAAGTGCTTTTTAATGCTTTATATTAGTAATGATGGTTTGTAATTGGTTATTCAGTGAGCTGATGTTCAGGTGTCCACATACTTTTGTTACTGTGTACAGTGTTTGAGGAAAAAGAGGATTTGGGGTTTAAACCCTGACCAGGATAAAGAGGTCTGCATGGCCAAAAGAATGTGGACGCCCAGTTATCACATCCACAATCACACAAACATCTGATTCTAAACCTGTGATCATTAAAACAAGAATTAAAATCAAGTCAAATCATTTAAATTGATTATTTATATAATTACAAAAACGTTTATAATATCAAATGTTTTATAAATATAAATGATTCAGTCACGCTTCAGTCTATAAACCTTATCATCATCATCATCATCATTCTTATTCTTCATCTTATTATTATCAATATTATTTTATATGTATTATTATTATATTTATTATTTTATTAAAATTCATATTTTATTGTATTGATTTTATTATTATTAATATTAATATTATTGTTACTATTTTTCTATTTATTAATATTACATGTATTTGTGAATCCCTTATTATATTTAATATTTTATGGTATTGATTATTGTAATTGTATTTATTAATATTATCAATTATTATTAATTATTAATATTTCTTCATCATTTCCAGTTTAGAAGTTCTGAAGGGTTCACAAACTTTTCCTGGCTTGAGTGTTGTGGTGGTTCTCGGTGCTGATGGTGCTGATTATGGTTTCCTGGATGCAAATCTCTGGACGTGGATGAGCTGCGTTGTTTCCTGGAGGAATCATTTGCATTTTGTTTGTGCAGCAGCTTCTGCTTTCTACAGAACTTCACTGTAACGTGGCTCGTATTTCCACTGAATCAACAAACCATCAAATAATCAGTTACAGTGCTGGGAAAAAGTATTCACACCCCCAACCTGCTGCACCTTCATCCTAAACACACGAGCCTCAGGAACCTCAGGAACTTTCAGGTCTCACCGGGTCACCACAGCGTCTCTACAGGCTTCCAGTCAGGACCAGGCCGCCCCGAAACCTCCGTTCTGTTTCTGTCTGAATAAAAGTGCAAAAACTAAATCTGAAAGTGTTTTGTTCAATCATCATTAGATTTAAACCTTCGTGTGAATAATCATGTGAGTGTAAAATCCATCAGGACTGTTAGTCTCTTTATACACTGTTTGGTCAAAAGTATTTGGACGCCTGGCCATGAGTCTGTTGGACGTACTGCTTCAAAAAATCATTTCAGCTAAAACAGCAGCCGCTCATCTGAGAAGCTTCTCAAAAGACTTTGATGTTGGTCTGTGTGGGAATTTGTGCCCATTCAGTACAAAATATGGCAGCATTTGTACGGCTGGGAGCTGATTGATCAGTCGGTGTTCCAGTTCATACCAGAGCTTTTGAGAGCTCAGGGCTCTTTATGTGATACTCTACATGGTCAAAAGTATTTGGACACCTGAGCGTGAGTGTGTTGGACACAACATTTCAAAAACAAACACTATGTGACCTTCTCAGCTAGAACATTAGCCGCTCTTCTGAGAAGCTTCTCACAAGACTTTGGGGTGCGTCTGTGTGATCGGTCAGTTGATGTTCCGGTTCATCCCAGAGCTGGTGAGTGGGGCTGAGCTCAGGGCCCTGTGCAGGATGCTGGAGCTTCTTCACGTCTTTATAGATCTGGAACAGGACAGGTCCTTCCCTAAACTGAAACCCTGTGCTGGCTGAATCACCTGAACTGGAGTGGTGTCCGGATACTTTTGGTGATATAGCGTGCAGTGATGTAGGAGTAAACACTGTACAATAGTCCTGTTTCTGCATCTCATTTGTTTATCAGCCTGGAGCATCAGTACAGTGAGGGGGTTAAAGGGGGCTTAGAACAAAACCCCCGCATTCAGCAGCAGCACCTCATCAGGTAAGCATCACCTCACCTGGATCTGATCACATGATCACTTTCATCAGGGATTATTGATTTAAAAACAATAAAACACGTATTTTATATCTTTAGTTACAGGAGAGAGAAGAGAACTGAAACACATTTAAGGTTCTTTATTTATTCTTGTGTGCAGAGTTTGGTGAAATTCAGAATTCATTTATAATAATAATAATAAAAATAATAATAATAATAATTATTATTATTATTATTAGTAGTAGTATTTTTATTATTGTATAATAATGACTATAAAATCACTATTAATTATTATAATAATCAATTGTTATTATTATTATTGGGTTTTTTAAAATGTATTATATTACTTGTAAATATTACTTATAAATATAATTTTTCAATGTATTAATATTATATTTTATTATAACGTTTTGATCTCACAGGGCACCAGCTCAGCTCTGGCATCATGATGGTAACTGTGCCAGTCCTGCTTCTCCTGCTCTCAGGTCATTTTTCCCTCATAATAAATCATGAATAAACTCTGGTATCTCTCGGTGCCACCAGTAAATGTTTGTATCTTGTTGGCAGTAAGTTGTGGAGGTATTACTCTATCATCATGTAAATTTACCCCTGCTGCTAATCTTAATAATAATTATGTACCCAGAATCATCTGGGTTGGTTCGTACAATCTTTATTTTCCTAAACATTGTGGGGTTACAGACACCAGAAATCAATAAAAGATAAATAATGGAAATGAAAAATGAGATTATATATAGTTATATATAATTATATAATTTATTGCTGTTCTCCTGTGATCTGCTCTTGTTCTCTAAGGGGAGAATCACTCATTTGCACAGTTAAAATAAATGTTGGAAGTTTGACAGCAGTTTATCCTATTCAGGGTCGCGGTGGGTCCAATTCACTAGGCGAAATTCAGGACAGGTCACCAGTTACAGGGCAAACAGATATCATATAGAACTGTGTTCGGTCTGCAGTTAATTATTTACATTCCATTAAGTTATCAGTTGTTTTTTAATCTCTGTGATATTTAATACGAATAATTTTATAATTATATTGCTTTTATTTACACCGTGACCCTGACCAGACAATGACTGAATGATTTTTAGTTTGTGATGAAAAAACAGCACTAATGTTTGATTTGTTAATTGGTGTTATAGCGCCATCTGCTGGTATAATCTGGAACTGCCTGCTGAGAGGTTCTGTAGGGTTTTTATTATTATTATTATTATTATTATTATGGTTATTATTATTATTATTATTATTGTTGTTATTATTATTATTACTAATATTATTAGTGTTGTTAATGTTATTGTTATTATTATTATTACTAATATTATTAGTGTTGTTGTTAATGTTATTGTTATTATTATTATTATATTATTATTATTATTGTTATTATTAACTGTTATCAAAAATCTTTAAATGTAGAGTAAACATTGAGTCTCTATTGCTGCTGTAACTGTAATATTTGGTTTTTCCTTTATTTTGAATAAACTGTGTATGAATGTGTGATTTGCTCCTTCAGAGAACATCACAGGGGAGCAGCCATTTTAATTTATAATTTTTATTAATTATCTTTATATTTATCTTTATTTATCTTTATTTATACAATTTTTTATACAAAATATTATTTGGCTGTATATTTATCATTAGACTCAGCTCACTGTTCCACATTGTGCTCCAGATCTACAAACTAACATCACACAGCAGTTCATCCACATCATCACATCACTATTTCATCTCCTGCTGCACTAACACAACTTCCTTCCAACAGCTGTTTCTCCTCCAGCACAGAGCCGCCAATCCACCTTCCACATCACTGAAAAGGAGATCATTGGGACTGCAGCTCGAGCAGCTTGTAAAGAAAACTTCGCTGACCTGGTCACTGTCTACACAGAGGAAGAAAATGAAGAACTGGCTAATCTGACAGTTAAGGACAATTTTAGCTGGATCGGTCTCTGTCGTGATCAGTCAGTAATCAGTGATAAATGGTCTAACGGGGATCCTGTTACCCTCAACAATCTACCAGCACATGATGGGTCATCACATCCTGTCTGTGCTTCTATAAAGGCTGAAGGTTCATGGGAAAGTGTTCAGTGCAAAGAGAAAAGAAATTTCATGTGCTATAAAGAAGGTAAGAATGGATCAATATTGCTGATCATTTGATTATTTCATGTTTATGTGATGAAGAACCTTTTCTGTAGGTGTTTCTCCTGAGTATCATTTAATCCCTGAGGGAAAGTCCTGGTACGAGGCTCAGAGCTTCTGCAGGAGGAACTTTACTGACCTGGTCACCATCAGAGATCAGGAACAAAATGAGCAGGTGAAGAATGAAGGTTTAAAGAACAGTAGCACTCCTTACTGGATCGGCCTGCTGCGTGATGCCTGGCACTGGACTGATGGAGGAAACTCGACTTACAGAAACTGGGATTCTAATGAGCCAAAGCAAAACAATGGAACTGATAAACCTGATTGTGTAGAAATGAATGGGAATGGAAAGTGGTTTAGTGTTCCATGTGAGAATGACGCTTTAGCTCTGTGCTACCACAGTAAGTCTCAGTGATCTTCTGGATCAGGACTAGAACCCAGCTGGTGTGAATGGGAACCCTGACAGCACTGACGCTTCCTCTCTGACTTTTTCTCTTGCAGCTTCCATCTACGTGAGCTCAGGGAAGATGAGCTGGGAGGAGGCGCTGGATCACTGCCAGGAGGGGAACAGGTCCGGAATCCTGCAGGTCCAGTCCAAAACCCAGCAGGAGGACGTGGAGGCGGAGCTCAGGAGGGGGCGTGTCAGTGAGCCTGTGTGGGTGGGGCTTAGACAGAGCGTACTCTTCGGATTCTGGTTGTGGACCGACGGGGCGACCGCGTTTCCTTACACCAACTGGTACGGAGGGGAACAACCGGAGCATCAGAACTCCCACCACTGCGGCGCCATCGACCCTCAGAAAGATTTCCAATGGTGCGACAGGGACTGTGATTCCAAGTTTAGAGTTCTGTGTAGAGTCTGACAATCTGATTGTGATTAAATTTACTTGAACATTTGTACCAGTTATTCCTTTTATTACTGTGTTTTGTTTCTGTTGTTTTCAGTTGTTGTCAGTAAATCACAGGAAGAATTAAAACTTCTGTTTGTCTGTGTTTATCCCCTTAAAAACACACAAAAAATAAAAACAACAGGTCAGAGGGTCTTTAGTTAAAACTATATATATATAATTCGGACTCTAAGTGTGAGGGAGAAACCTTGAGAGGAATCAGACTCTACAGGGACCTCCATCATTCCTGGATGATGTGTGCGTGTGTGTGTGTGTGTGTGTGTGTGTATGAGACATGGTCACCCACTGTCCCTCACCTGGTGGCAGGTGTGAGTATAGAGTGCTGCTAGTGTGCAGCTCTCTCTGTGCTCCCCCAGTAGGTGGGGCAGTTTGTCGGGGGCTGGGAGGGAGGTGAAGTTGGGGATGATGTTGTTAAATTTAGGGAAGAATTGGGAGCGGACGTGGTGGTACTTGGTACACCGGGTGAGGAAGTGCAGCTCCGTCTCTACTGTACTGAGAGTGCAGTGCTGACACGACCTCTCCTCCCGGGGCAGCCAGGACCGGGTGTGTCGCCCCGTCTCCACGGCCAGGTCGTGTGCGCTCAGTCTGTACCTCGTCAGGGTGTTTCTTAATTTAGGGTCGGATACTGTGCTCAGATAATCTGCTGCACTGTAGTGTCTGTTTAGGGTCAAATAACAAATAACAACAAATAATAAATAACAACAAATAATAAATAACTGCATTTTACTTTGAGTTTTAGTTTCATGACTTTTATTTTAAAATTAAGTCCCGCTGAGAAGCTCTTGTTTGTGATGATGACTTTTATTGTGAAGTTTAGTCCCTCTGTTGTGTTGGAGGACTTTTATTGTGAAGTGAAGGTGCTGGAGGAGGTGGATGGAGGTGGATGGAGGAGGTGCTGGAGGTTCTGAGGGAGCAGGATGGCTGGATGAAGATCTCTCTGGTTCTCTGGTTCTCTGGTTGCTGGACGCTGTTTGTGGGTTGAATGTGAATCGGAATGTCGCTGGAGATAAAAGAGTTCAGCGGCTTATTGTGAATAAAATCAGGTGAAAGGGGATCACGGTTCCGGTTTGATGATCAGCGCTGCTTCAACTCAACTGATTTTAATAAACACCGTGAGTCTGATTTATTATTATTATTATTATTATTATTATTATTGTGATTGTTGTTGTGATTGTTGTTGTGATTGTGATTGTGTACGGTACTGTTGTGTATAATGACGTGTATCAGGTGAATGTCATGTCATGTCAGAGCACCGAGTATCGGCGATACAATAATAAACCGATACTGATCTGATACTGATCTGATACACACTCGGTGAGCATTTTATTAGGAACAGCTGTGTGATCTATACCTTCTGTATTTGCTTTATATACAGCAGTCTACCACACAGGTGATTTTTGTAGGGATATACAATTACTGACTGTATTATGTGCTGCTGTGTTCCGGGTGAAGCACCGTTCTCAGCACTGCAGTGACACTAATCCTAATGACATGGTGCCGTGTGCTGTTCTGGTGTCAGTGTAGCAGGTGCAGCAGTGTTGTTGGGATTTTTAAATACCATTTAAACTCCCCCCGGCCTCTTAATTAGGCGAGTGCAGTGCGACAGACAGGCTACAGTCAGTAATTGTATACCCACAGAGTGCATCTGTATGGTAGCTTGTGAAATAATTAGTATATGTATGTATTTTAAAAGGGGGATTTATATAAAAGGTTGCCGGTTCAAGCCCAACTACTGCCAAGTTGCCACTGTTGGGCCCCTGAGCGAGGCCCTTAACCCTCAAGTGCTTAGATTGTATTCGGTCACACCTGCTTTGGATAACAGCGTCTGCTAAATGGGCATTAATGTGGAAGTGTCCCATTTTCTTCTTAACAAGCCCTACTCTGCTGGTATTTTGGAGTGTGTCTGTGGGAACCTGTGTATCATCGATTTTAAACACCTGTAATAAGTGAGGCGTTCTGTTATTAGGCGGGTGTTCACATACGTTTGAGCTGATCTGGGGTGGTTCCTCTCCCCCAGGTGGAGGTGGGTGTGTTGGTGAGAGTGTTAGGATGAACTCGGAGGAGCTGGAGCTGCTCGGTGACTCCAAGTACCGGAACTACATCGCCGCCGTGGATAAAGCGCTGAAGAACTTCGAGTACTCCAGCGAATGGGCCGACCTGATCTCAGCTCTCGGCAAACTCAACAAGGTACCGAATCCCATCAGTCTCTGTCCCGTTACCCTCCGTCCTGTTACCCTCCGTCCTGTTACCCTCCGTCCTGTTACCCTCCGTCCTGTTACCCTACATCCCGTTACCCTACGTCCTGTTACCCTACATCCCGTTACCCTACATCCCTACATCCTGTTACCCTACAGGTACCCGGGTACCCTACGTCCCGTTACACTACGTCCTGTTACCCTACATCCCGTTACCCTCCGTCCTGTTACCCTACGTCCCGTTACCCTCCATCCTGTTACCCTCCGTCCTGTTACCCTCCGTCCTGTTACCCTCCGTCCCGTTACCCTAAATCCTGTTACCCTAAATCATGTTACCCTACATCCCGTTACCCTAAATCCTGTTACCCTACATCCCGTTACCCTAAATCCTGTTACCCTAAATCATGTTACCCTACATCCCATTACCCTACATCCTGTTACCCTACATCCTGTTACCCTACGTCCTGTTACCCTACGTCCTGTTACCCTACATCCTGTTACCCTACATCCTGTCATTGTCTCGTTACTCTCCATCACTTTCCATGATTGACTACATAATCATACGTGTCTACATAAATAGGGTTAGTTTGACTGAAACCATTTAAAAAAACATGGAACAGTAGTCTCTTGTCAAGGTTGAAAAATCTCATGTAGAGTTTTTTTTAATGGTCTAAAAAAAGCGCAAATCATAAATGACGTGGAGCTCATGATGACGTGAAGCCTGCTCGATTGTAACCAGCATCACTGAGGTTTTTAGAGGGGGGGGGTGATTTTGTTGAGACAGGAGGTGACGGTTTGGGATTTAAGACCTCGGCGGTGTGTTACAGGTCCTGCAGAACAATGCCAAGTACCAGGTCATACCCAAGAAGCTGACGATCGGCAAGCGTTTGGCGCAGTGCCTTCACCCGGCGCTGCCCAGCGGCGTTCACCGTAAAGCTCTGGAGACCTACGAGATCATCTTCAAAATCATCGGCCCCAAACGCCTGGCCAGGGACCTGTTCCTCTACAGGTAACCACGACACCACGGGGATGAGGGGCGGGGCTGAGAGGGCGTGGCTGCTCGTTCGGCTGTGTGTGAGATCATGTCGGTGTTGTTTTGGTAGCTCTGGACTCTTCCCGCTGCTCTCCAACGCCTCCATGTCGGTGAAGCCGGTGCTGCTGGGTCTGTACGAGACCTTCTACCTGCCGCTGGGAAAAACGCTGAAACCCGGACTGCAGGGATTGCTGACGGGGGTTCTGCCGGGCCTGGAGGAGGGGTCCGACTACCACGACAGGTCAGAGCGACGAAAAATTACTTCTAATTTTATTACAATAGGATTGTTTTATTATCTAAAGTGTTTTATATGTATTTTAAATAAATGAAAACAGATATTTTGAAACCAGACTCTCGTGAGGAGTGTGTCAGTGTGAATGATTGTTTCCTTGCTGTGTTCAGGACCAACACGCTGCTGGAGAAGGTGGCGGCGGCGGTGGAACAGTCGGTGTTCTATAGCGCCCTCTGGGGGAGCATCCTGACCAGCGCCTCCGTACGACTGCCGGGGATCAGCTTCGTCCTCCTGCACCTGAACCGAAAACTGAGCATGGAGGATCAGCTGTACGTCATGGGCAGCGACATCGAACTGATGGTGACGCCAATTAATACGGCTCGTTATAAACCCGGATATAATTAGGACAGGTGGAGGGTACAACAGTCGTGTGTGTGTGTGTGTGTGTGTGTGTGTGTGTGTGTGTGTGTGTGTGTGTGTGTGTGTGGTGCAGGTGGAGGCGGTCAGTACGTCGGTTCAGGACTCCAGTGTGTTGGTACAGAGAAGTACGCTGGATCTCATCCTCTTCTGCTTCCCCTTCCACATGAGCCAGGTAACAGAACTCACCACCATCAACACCCAACCTGAACCCCTAAACCTGAACCTGAACCCCTAAACCTGAACCTGAACCCCTAAACCTGAACCCTAATCCTGAGTCCTAAACCTGAAATATCCACCCTAAACCTCAACCATAAACCTGTACCATCATCTCATACCTGAACCCTAAACCTGAACCTGAACCATCAACCCTAAACCTTAACCCTGAACCATAAACCTGTACCATGATCTTGAACCTGAACCCTAAACCTGAACCCTGAACTGGAATCTGAACCCCTAAACCTGAACCCAGAACTTGAACCCTAAACCTGAACCCTAAACCTGAACTCTAAACTTGAATCTGAACCCTAAACCTGAACTTTACCTTTCAGCTAGGTTCTACATCCCAAAGTTGCTCTGAACAGAACCAGATAAAGATCCAGAGTTTATTTTGGTTAAAACGAGCTCACAGATCTTTTTCGGCCTGCAGAACTGCTGCTCCCTGGATGTTGTTAGGACACTGTAACTGTAGTAAAGGTTCTGGTCTGTACTGACTGGTTTTGTGTGGGTTGTTCTGGTTCCCTCTCTCAGGCCACTCGGCCGGATATGATCCGGATCCTGTCGGCGGCGCTGCACGTGGTTCTGAGGAGGGACATGTCGCTCAACCGCAGGCTGTACGCGTGGCTGCTGGGTAAGAGAGAGTAATAACCCGCCGGAGTGTTTAGGGAAGGACCCGACCCGACCGCCTGCTGCTGAGATTTGGCATTTAGATAAACACTGTAGTAGCAAAAGTATATGGACACCTCATTATAAAATCACTGATACAGAGTTCACCCTCAGGGGCTATACTGCACCAGCTTCTCCCTGTCGGGGAGGATTGGGAGTGTGTCTGTGGGAGTTTGTTCACATTCAGTCAGAAGAGCATTCAGAAAGTCTTTCACTGGCTCACACTGTGTTCCAATTCATCCCAAATGTCTAAATGTCTTCTGTAGGGTGAAGATCAGGGCTCTGTGAGGGCCACTAAAGTTCCCTCACACCACACACAGCTAATCATGTCGTTATGTTAGAAATGGGTGTGGCTGAAACACCCAAACACACATACTTTCAGCCACGTTATGTGAGTTCTAGTCATAATATTGTGTGTGTTACTGTTTCACCTCCTGATTTACTCTGTTTTACCTGCAAACCTCGTGCTGGGACGTCCATCACGGTGAGTGTGTGTGTGTGTGTGTTGGTGTGTATGCTGGAAATGCTTTGCTTATTTGTTTGAGTCTGTGTGACCAGATATTTAATGTGTGTATGTATGTGTGTATTGGGTGGGTGTGTGTGTGTATGTGTGTGTGTACAGGTTTCGACAACAACGGGGTGAAAACAGGCCCCCGAAACAATCGCCTTAGCAACACGGAGGAACACGCAACACACTACTTCAACACCTACTCCAAAGACATGCTGGTACAGGTGTGTTACACACGCGGTGTGTGTGATGATGAGTGTGTGTAACGCGGTGTGTGTGTGATGATGATGATGAGTGTGTGTAACGCGGTGTGTGTGTGTGTGATGATGATGAGTGTGTGTAACGCGGTGTGTGTGATGCCGGTGTTGCAGGCCATGGTGGGGATACTGCAGGGTAAAGCTCGGGGGGGTGAGGAGGAGAGCGCCCTCATGCACGACCTCAAACCGTTTAGGATCCTCATCAGCCTTCTGGATAAACCTGAACTGGGTACACACACACACACACACACACACACACACACACACACACACACACACACACACATACAGATACACACACCTACACACACTGTAATGTACCTGTGTGTGTTGTAGGTCCTGTGATCCTGGAGGACGTTCTGATCGAGGTGTTTCGAACTTTACACACTCAGTGCAGAGCAGAACTGGACCTGCAGAACCAGAACCAGTTCAGTAAGGATCAAACCCAGCTCAGCAGGTCAGCAGTACTAATAATTATTATAGAATTATAATCACTGTGTTTATAGAGCAGCTTAAACTGAATAAAACTAGAGAGAAGAAAATGTAGTGATTTATTTGGATTTGGGCTGCAAAAACACACTGCAGAGATCCCAGTTTACTCATGTCCAGTTCCCCCATTTTAACTTCCTCCTCCTCCACTGCCTGTCTCTCTCTCTGTCCCCCACTGTGTGTGTGTGTGTGTGTGTGTGTGTGTGTGTGTGTGTGTGTGTAGTAAGCTGCGGGAGAATAAGAAGACGGCTGAGCTGATCAAAACTGCTAATCTGTTGTTTAATTCCTTCGAGCCGTACTACATGTGGGATTATATCGCCCGATGGTTCGAGGAGAGCTGCAGGTCGGTACTCACTCACGCCCTGGAGAACTCTGGGAGTTTGGAATGCACTGTGGGGTTTTGTCCTCGACTGGTGACACTTACTGTATATACAATTGTGGAATGTTCTGACAGGCGAGCCGGGCGTGGCCCCGGGCCCCCAGCGCTGTCCCTGCTGGAGTTCTGCACGCTGATCGACTTCCTGCTGGACATCGTATCACTGGTGAGTCCAGCTCTGCTCTTATCAGACCTGCATCAGCAAACCAGGAGCTGCTCTACCTGGTCAGGGTCACGGTGGGTCCGGTATGCACCGAAATCACAGGGCGCGGTGTGGTAACACACAGCCATCTTCTCTTCCTCAGACACAGCCAATCACGTCTGTGTGTACATGCCCGACCGGCTGATAGCACCGCTGAGGATTCGAACCCCTTTATCCTGGTAGTGTCAGAGCCGGGATTCGATCCCACAAGCTTCTGATTGATAGCACAAAGCTCTGATGTGTATCCTTCTGTAGATTAAGATCTGGCCTGATCACGAGCTGTTCGTAATTCTCCTTTTAATGTTTTAATAAACAAAAATATACAAATGAATATTTGGCAGTGGGTTGGTGGGTAGCACCGTCCTCTCACAGCAAAAAGGTTCTGGGTTCGATTCCCAGGTGGGGTGGTCCAGGTCTTTTCTGTGTGGAGTTTGCATGTTCTCCCCGTGTCTCTGGGTTTCCTCCCCCAGTACAAAGACGTGCAGTCAGAATATCTGGAGATACAAAAATAGAACACAATAAAAACCAATATTTTAAAATAATTGGATATAAATATAATTTTAGTATAATTTTAAACCTGGTGATGATCTGAGTCCTGGTCTGTAGTTTCTTAAGCCCACATGCTGGATGTTCTCACATGTTCTCACTTCAGTTTGCTGTGTGTCTGATGTGAACACAACTTTCAGGATTTAATCTTGTCTTTATCTTTTTATCTCTTTATTCTTTATTCTTTATTCTTTGCTCTGTGAACTTTATTTATAAACCTGTTGTGTGTTTGAGAGGATTGTAAATAAAGTGAATGCTTTCTGCTTTTACCTCTTGGATCAAACCTGCTGTTTCTGTTTCTCTCTCTGTTCCTCTCTGAAGCCCACTCGCAGTATGAGGGTGATCTGTCAGGTACGCTTCTGTTCCTCTTCCTGCTCTCACCTACACCCCTCTGTTCCTCCGAAATACACACACACACACACACACACACGCACACATGCTCTGGGTTATATAGGCTGCTGTACAGGAGATTATGTAGGATGTTTAGGATGTTAGAAATTATGTTCTTTATAAAGTTATACATGATGCTATATAGAATGGGTTATACATGACATTGATGTTATATTGGTTTATGTTTAGGATGTAATATAGAATGTTATAAATGATGATATATATAAAGTTAAACATGATGTTATGCATTTTAATATATAGGGTGTTATATAGAATTATGTATAGGATGTTACACAGTTAATGATGCTGTACATGATGTTATATGGGATGTGATACAAGATGTATATGGTGTTACACGTGGTGTTATATAGGATTACGTTTAACATGTTACATAGAATGTTACATATGATATATATATGAAGTTATACATGGTGTTATACATTTTATTATATAGGGTGTTATATAGGATTATGTGTAGCATGTTACGTAGATTGTTATAGATGATGTTAAACACGAGGTTATATATGATGTTCTACGTGGTGTTATGTAGGATTATGTTGAGGATGTTATGTAGGATGTTATATATGATGTAGTACTGCGTATATCACGCCTGTGTGTGTTTGCTACAGGAGACGTATATCGAGATCCAGACGGAGCACCTCCCTCAGCTCCTCCTCAGGATGATCTCTGCTCTCACTCTTCACCTCCCGTCCCTCAGTCTGTCTGAGCTCATTCACTGTCTGCGCCTCTGTTCCAAAATCCTCAGCAAAGTTCAGCCCCCCCTCGTCTCCCCCCTCACCCTCCCCAGCACCTCCAGCTCTGCCCCCCGGGACCAGGAACCCTGCTGCCCAGTGAGTGTCTTCAGTACCAGGGTTACAGACTCAGCCGGCCGGCTGATCCATGTTCTTGTTGTTATTGGTTATTATTATTCAGGCATGAATGTTTCTCTCTCTCTCAGACAGTCCCGGTGTCTCTGACGGTGGACGCCCCCCTCAGTGAGGAGGTCTTTGAGGAGGGTGATGCCCTGCCCACCCTGCGCTCCCCTGAGAGCAGTTTTACTGATTTTGTTCAGTATGAGGGACAGGGCGAGGTGGAGGGGGAGGACTCCGCTCGGGTACGACCCGCTCCGAAACCCTGTTCTGGCTCCGGTGTTCCCCCGAAACTGCAGGGCGCCCCGCTGATGCAGCGGTGCCTCGAGCACTTCCAGCACTTCCTGTGCAGTCTGGTGGACCTGCACGTCACGCCCGGTCTGAGGGAGGGTGGGGCGTTACAGGAGACGACGGGCGTCACGGATCAGAAGGAGTGCGTGGCGGCGTTCGGCGCGGCCTGTCAGCTCTTCCTCGAGTGCTCCAGTTTCCCCGTGTACATCGCTGAGGGGAACCTCAAATCCCCCACCAGAGACGAACAGAAAGGTCAGAACCCGTAAATTCATTTATTTTATTTTATTTATTTACTTTAGTTATATATTCATTTATTTTATTTATTTATTTGTATTTATTTATTTTATAATAAACTCCAAAAAAACAAAAAAAATTATGAATATAATACAAAAATAAAATATTAAATTTTATAATAAAAAATAAAATAAATAAAAATATATTAAAATAATACACATACAATGTAATTACATAGTTTAAATAATGATATTAATTAAACAAAAATATATAAAATATTTCTAATATGGCACGATATTATATAAAATATTATATTTTATTATTATTTTTGTAAAGTGCAGTTTAAAAAACAGAAATATAAATATTTTAGGGGGTTGAATACTTTTTCCGACCCCCTGTGGAGTGCTGTATGAGTTGTAATGTGTGTGTGTTTCCTGTAGAGGGCGTGAGCGTCTCCCCTCCCTCCTGGCTGCAGGCTCTGATGAACGCCTGTTTCTCCGAGCTGGACTTCAGCGTCCGTGCCGTGGCCGTGGCCCTCCTCATGGACCTGGTGGGGCTGACCCAGTCCGTCGCCATGGTGACGGCGGAGCGCGTGGGGGGCGCCGACTCCGCCCGGCCGATGAGCCCGAGCCAGGGCCGGGTCGCCGTGGTGATCAGGCCGCCGCTCACGCAGGGCATGCTGAGGCACATCGCCGAAAACACCGACTTCTTCAAGGTGAGGGATCGAGGCGTTACCCCGGGGGGTCTGAGCACCGACCTCACTGGAAGGGGCTACCGGCCGGCCGGGTGTCCACACAGACGTGATTGTAAGGCGTGGTGGGGGGTTTCAAGCCCTGTGATGAATTGCCACCCTGTGCATGTCATGGCCTGATGCTCAGGTGTCCACAGGTTTTGTGCTCGGACCCTGATGATTGTGGTTAGAATTCCCTCCCGTTTTGACCCCGCCCCCCTCTCTGTTTCTCTCCTGTAGAGGGTGGCGGTGCTGCTGTGGGATCAGCTGGGCGTGGCCACGCCTCAGCACCATCAGCGCAGCGTGGAGCTTTTCTACCAGCTTCACAACCTGGTTCCTTCCTCCAGCATCTGCGAGGACGTCATCAGTAACCAGCTCATGCACCGAGACAAGGTAACACCCCGACACCACCCCTGTACAACCTAAACCTGTACACCAGCCCTTCCCTAAACTGTTCTCACGGGCGTGGTTGTGCTCTCAGGGGACCCGGCTGGAGGCTCACGTCAAGTTCTCAGTTCTGTGGCATCTCACCAGAGACCTGAACATCAGCAAGTCCTCGCCGTTCAGCCGCACCTTCGACAGGTAACGTCGAGCATTCAGCGTTTTCGGGCAGAACTGGGTGTAGCTCGCTTGACTGTGGACAGTGTCGGCCATGTTCCAGCAGGATCTGATTAATTGCAGATGTGATCGAGACCGTTTGTCTCCTGCAGGTCTTTGTTCATCATGCTGGACAGTCTGAGCTACTGGGACGGTTCGTCGAGTGCCGTGGGTCGGGCGTGGCTCAACCAAGTATTACAGCGGCACGACATCGCCCGGGTCCTCGAGCCGCTCCTGCTGCTCCTTCTGCACCCCAAAACTCATCGGGTTTCCATACAGAGAGTCCAGGCCCAGCGCCACTGGACCAGCGCTTTCCTGGACCCAGCGGGAACAGAGGCCGGCGGGGATCCGCCTGAACTCGGCTCTCATAGTAAGCACCGCGTTTATGGTTTGGTTTTAATCATTTGAAGGTCCCACGGACCACAAAAGAGCAAATAAAAACGAGGTATTAGATTATTTTAACTGCTGGGATTTTGTGTCCTACAGATTATTGCATCTCTGTGGATCCCTCAAAGGCCCGAGACCTTCCTCTGGACGACATGGAGCCCTTGAGCCTCACCGTGAACCCTTTAAGTGACAGCGTGTCGCTTCTGAGCCTCAGCATGGAGAACCTACAGCTCTGTGGAGAATATCAACCTCCAGACCAGCAGGGGCAGCCTCTGAGCTCCGAGTCGACTGGCAGCATCGGCAGCATCGACGAGCTGGAAGCGAGCGGAAGCAGCACTAATACCTGTGATCCCAGTGTGATTCCAGCAGAAGAATCAGAAGAAGACTCCATGAACGTGGTGGTTTCTGCGATCATCAGTGAACTGGTGGACAAAGTGGTGCAGACGCTGGAGGACGGTTCGACCGGGACCGATTCCCCTCCTGAGGCCTGGACACGGAGCGATTCGGACAGTTCCAACTCCTCCGAGACGTCCGTCGAACCCCAGGTCAACGTGACTCCGTTTTCAAGTAACCAGGGTCGAACGCTTCCCGAACTGGTGGCCGGCGGGACGCTGGAGCTTCTCGCGGTACCTCACGCCGGAGAGGAACCTCAGGAGGGAATAACCCGGCATAGTTCCTCGCCTTCGATCGCCACGCTGACGGACGGCGGCGTGAACGGGAGCTTACACCCGGACGACCCGCTCTCACGGAAGCGCAGCCAGAGCAGCACGCAGCTCAGCCTCAGGGGCAAAATCATGGAGCGTCTCGCCGACAAATCCCCGGGCGCCAAACCCAAGGTCAAGAAGTCCAAGCGGAAAGACCAAGAGCGCCGGAAAACCAACCAGGCCGATAAAAACCGGCCTCCCAGCATCTTCTTCGGGGACAGCCTGGACCTGGAGAACTGGTACAGCTGTGGGGAAGGGGAGGTCTCCGAAATCGAGAGTGACGTGGGCTCGCCCGGCTCCGGCACCCCTGGAGTCCCGGGATCGTCTCGATCGTCGAGCCGCTTCAACATCCACCCGCTGTACCAGCACGTCCTGCTTTACCTGCAGATCTACGACTCCTCCAGGGCTCTCCACGCTCTCTCGGCCATCGCGGCCATGTTGCGTACGGCCCCCGCCGGCCTCGTCGGCGCCATCTCCACCACCAGCATCAACAACACCTACACCCCGCAGCTCTCGCTCCTCCAGAACCTCCTGGCCCGGCACCGCGTCTCCGTCATGGGCAAGGACTTCTACTGCGCCATCCCGCAGGACTCGCACTCCTTCCGTAGCGCCATGTACCTGGAGATCATCATCTCCCTGTGCCTCTACTTCCTGCGCAGCTACTACTCGGCGCACGTCCCGGCCATGCCGCAGGACCTCGCCGGGAACCGCGCCATGCAGCTCACCAGCCTGGAAGTCCTCACGCTTCTGTTCGCCGAGCTGGCCAAGGTGACCGGCGGCTCGGCTAAAGGCTTCGCCAGCTTCATCAGCGACGTCCTGTCCAAGTGCAAGGTGCAGAAGGTGGCGCTGCACTGCCTGCTCTCGTCCATCTTCAGCGCGCAGAAGTGGCACGAGCAGCGCCTGCGCGGAACCAACCTGCCCGCCGTGGAGGAAGGACTGTCGGAGGACAGCGTGATTGACCTGTCGGAGGACCGGCTCGACTCGTGCAGCGGCGTGCAGTCGCAGCTCCTGCGGCTCCTCCAGAGTCTGGTCGTGCTGGAGCATCACGTCCTGGTCCCCGGAGACGACTCCGCCGAGACCGGTTCGGGCACCGGGAGTTCTGGAGGTGGCGCCGGAGCCGGACCCGGAGGTTTCGAGATCTTGGGCGGTGAAGTGGAGCATGTGAACCCTCAGCAGCCGATGGCGTCGCTGCAGTACCTGCACGGGCAGCCGATCACGGCGCAGGGCATGTTCTTATGCGCGGTCATACGGGCGCTGCACCAGAACCACACGTGTAACATGCACCCGCAGTGGATCGGGCTGGTCACGGCGACGCTGCCCTACATGGGACGGGTCCTGCGCCGCGTCGTCGCCTCGGTGACCCTGCAGCTCTGCAGGAACCTGGACAACCTGATCCAGCAGTACCGCTACGAAACCGGGATCACAGAGAGCAGGTGGGTGGGTCAGCGCCGGGACTGGTGCTGCAGGAACGCTGTGGGATTCTGGTGGTGATACTGGTGGTGTGTACAGGTTATTATCACTGTGTGTGTGTGTGTGTGTGTGTTATATTGCCAGGCCCCAGTGGATGGCGCTGTGTATTCCTCCTGACCTCATCCTCACCATGCTGGAGGGAGTGACCGCTATTATCCACTACTGCCTGCTAGACCCGTCATCTCAGTACCACCAGGTGGGGGCGCTATACATTCATGAGTGCATTAAAACGTGACAGCACTGTTATGATGTTGGGAATGACTAGGCGCCCACACGGACGTTATTTGCTGTGCCTGAGAGAGAGGGAGGCAGGCGTGGCTACGGCGAGTAGTGTGAAGGAGGCGAAAGAGTCAGTTAGCTGCCACCAACATCAGAGATTTTCAGTACCATGTTCATCCTGATCATGGTCGTGTCTGACCCAGAGCCCTCCTGGAACTGGATGCCAGTTCATCTCAGGGCTTCTTGTATTTATATAAGACGTGTGTGTGTGTGTGTGTGTGTGTGTGTGTGTGTGTGTGTGTGTGTGTGTGTGTGTGTGTGTGTGTGTGTGTGTACAGCTGCAGGTGAGCGTGGATCAGAAACACCTGGCTGAAGCTCGTTCAGGGATCCTCTCCATCCTGCACACCATCATGTCATCAGTCACTCTGCTGTGGAGCGCCCTGTACCTCGCCGACACCTCCGAGCGACCCAGCGGCGCCACCTACAGCTCCAACATCAACCTCGGCTCCACCAAGGTCTAAATAATAATAATAATAATCATCATTTATAATAGTGAATAATTGTATAATAACTGAGTAATAAATGAGGTAAATCGTTACTCTGTTGGTCCTGCAGAATCTTCGGCAGCAAATTCTGGAGCTGCTGGGTCCGATCTCCATGAACCACGGCGCTCACTTCATGGCCGCCATCGCCTACGTCTGGAACGAGAGGAAACAGATGAAAAGTCCGGCCAGAAACAAGGTACAGAGCGTCTGTTATAGTGCGCACACACACACACACACTCACACACACACACACACACACACTCTCTCACACACACACACTCTCACATTGGCTGATATTGTGGTTTATTTTGGTAGGTGATACCAGCAGCGAGTGAGGAGCAGCTCCTCCTGGTGGATCTGGTGAGGTCGGTTAACGCCATGCGCACCGAAACGGTCATGCAGACGGTGAAGGAAGTGCTCAAACAGCCACCCGCCATCGCTAAGGAGAAGGTACGCCTGCTAATAAGATATATTACTATAACATGGTGATCATTACAGTGTTAAACCACACCCACTGACATTCCTGGTTTCTGATTGGCTGGCAGGTGGTTATTGATTTGTTAGAACAAGACATCAGTAAAGTAGGTTTGGGTGCGAGTGAAATAAGAGTTAATCGAGAGTCGAATGAGAGTTATATGAGAGTCGAATAACAATTGAATTAAAGTTAAATGAGAGTTCATTGTGAGTTGAATGAGTTGTTTGAGATCAAATTGACTCGATTGTGAGTCAAATGTGAGTTAAATAAGAGTTGAATGAGAGTTGAATGAGTCGATTGAAAGTTGATTGAGAATTAAATTATAAAGCTGTTGATGTGTAACCATAACGATCACCATGTTAAAGTTGACTGTTGTGAGAAACGCTCTTAATAAAATAATACATGTATAAGAGTTTGATGTCTGTATGTTGGTTGGTGGTGATGCTGTAGGTCAGATAAATATGTAGCTGAACCTCCTGCTTCTCTCTCTCTCTCTCTCTGCAGAAGCATCTCTCTCTGGAGGTCTGCATGCTTCAGTTCTTCTACGCCTACGTACAGAGGTGAGACGCCCGGTATATCTCTCTATAACAATGATCAATGAAAAGAGATTATTGGGCCCTCATGTCATGGGCCCCTAGAATAATATTATGGATCTTGTGTAGGATTCCAGTTTCCAGTTTGGTGGACAGTTGGGCGTCGCTGCTGTCACTGCTGAAGGAATCGGTACAGCTCGGCCTCCCCGCACCCGGGCAGTTCCTCATCCTGGGGTACGACACACACACACACACACACACACACACACACACACACACACAGTATTCAGTGGTGTAGGTGTGGCCATGTGAGCTCACTCGTTATCATTCTGTGTGTGTTTGTGGTTCAGAGTTCTGAACGAGTTCATCCTGAAGAATCCAACACTGGACAGTAAGAAGGACCAGCGAGAGCTTCAGGTGAGAGAAGCAGCACAGCCTCCTCACATCTACACCTGCTTCTGCTTCTGACCTTCAGGAAAGTGTTTGTGGAGGTCAGAAGTCAGTACCTCAGAACCCGCCCACAGGTTCCCCCATATTCCTCCCGATCTATCTATCCCCTCCATCACGTGTGGATGCCCCATTAGCAGAGATCAGAAACAAAACCCATCCCACCTTTTCCCTCCCCCAGGCATGGTCAACTGTGCCTGTCTGGGTGCTTCACCAGGTTGATAGCACCACCTGGGATTCTAACTCGAGAGCTGAAGATCTGAGGCCCATTTCACTGCTGCACACACAGATCAATTCACCTTCAAAAACTGGGTCCTGATTGGTTAAAAAACGTTGATGTATTTTTTATTCCTGGTCTCTGGTGTGAACAGGACGTGACCCATAAGATTGTGGAGGCCATCGGGACCATAGCCGGTTCCTCTCTGGAACAGACCACGTGGTTGAGGAGGAACCTGGAGGTGAAACCTTCTCCTCAGATCGTGGTGGACGGTGCCAGTCTGGAGACAGGAGATACAGAGGGTGAGAGAGAGAGAGAGAGAGAGAGCGAGAGAGAGAGAGACACCCTCACTGTATAGAAATGTGTGTGTTTACATGTGTGTGTGTGTGTGTGTGTGTGTGTGTGTGTGTTACAGATCTGATGCTGACAGTGATGGAAGCCTCCAGTTTCACCCCCTCAGTGTACAGTGTGCACGCCCTCACACTGCTAGCTGAGGTAAAACCTCACACACACACACACACACACACCTGCACACACCCAGTACAAACATGCCTATATAACTCTGTGTGTGTGTGTGTGTGTGTGTGTGTGTAGGTGTTGGCTCACCTGTTGGACATGGTGTTCTACAGTGATGAGAAGGAGAGAGTGATCCCCCTGCTGGTCAACATCATGCACTACGTGGTACCGTATCTACGCAACCACAGGTACTCACTCACTCTCTCACTGTGGTTCGGGGGAGTCCTGAATCCTAAAAAGGACTTTAGTCAGTGATGGTTGGTGAAGATGAAATGTTTTTTTTATTCTGCTGTTTTTGTTTTCGTGCCCGTTTCAGTGCCCACAATGCCCCGAGTTACCGGGCGTGTATCCAGCTCCTGAGCAGTCTGAGCGGGTATCAGTACACACGCCGAGCGTGGAAAAAAGAAGCCTTCGACCTCTTCATGGATCACACCTTCTTCCAGATGGACGCCTCCTGTGTCAGCCAGTGAGTAATACAAATAACACTCAGTGTATAAATGCATTAGGGAAGGACCTGGGAGGGGTCTCCAACACTGGCTGGTGGCCGCAGGTTGGACACGCGTGCCTGAGGGGGCGTGTGGTGATCCGGCTCTCCTCGAACAGTTTGGGGTTTGTCCAAGTGGCATCAACTTCAGTTGGGAATTGGATATGACTAAACTGCGAGATAAAGAGGGAAAAATCCCTGGGACTGAGCAGCCGGGTCAGCTGGTCATTCCCAGGTGCACCATGGGAGTTGTAGTCACAACACACTCAGACAAACTCTCACTGCTGCCCCCTAATGGTGAGAACTGTAATGACTCTCCTGTGGTTTCCTCACACTGTTAATTCCACTCTCATTACAGTCACTTCTCTTAACTGTGTGTGTGTGTGTGTGTGTGTGTGTGTGTGTGTGTGTTGCAGCTGGAGAGCCATCATCGACCACCTGATGACCCACGATAAGACCACGTTCAGAGATTTAATGAGTGAGTTTTTCCACTTCACACACACACACACACTCCTTATCATTCCCATGGGAACAGGTTAGAGTGGGAACAGGTTAGGGTGGGAACAGGTTAGGGTGGGAACAGGTTAGGGTGGGAACAGGTTATGGTGGGAACAGGTTAGGGTGGGAACAGGTTAGGGTGGGAACAGGTTAGGGTGGGGCGGTCGTGGGCCTAAGAGGGCGTGTGCTAGTCTGTGGCCCTTCTCGGCCAGAGAGCGCGTACACATGAACCACATCCAAACTAGCAGGAAATGTGGTGTCATCTAACCATGTCCTGATAATTGTAGTGGAATTTACAGTGTGTGTGTGTGTGTGTGTGTGTGTGTGTGTGTGTGTGTGTGTGTGTACACAGCGAGGGTAGCAGTAGCACAGAGCAGCTCTCTGAACCTCTTCACCAATCGAGACGCTGAGCTGGAGCAGAGAGCCATGCTGCTCAAACGCCTCGCCTTCACCATCTACAGCAGCGAGGTGGATCAGTACCAGAAATACCTCCCGGATATTCAAGGTACACACACACACACACACTCTCTCTCACACACACACACACACACACACACACACACACACACACACACACACACACACACACACACACTGGACAGGACGAGTGAAGGACCAGCACGAGTACAGGAACAATATACAGACAGAAAACTAACTGGTGTGTGTGTGTGTGTGTGTGCGTGTGCGTGCGTGTGTGTGCGTGCGTGTGTGTGTGTGCGTGTGTGTGCGTGTGTGTGCGTGTGTGTATTACAGAGAGGTTGGTGGAGAGTTTAAGGATTCCTCAGGTGCCGATCCTGCACACTCAGGTGTTCCTGTTCTTCAGAGTTCTGCTGCTGCGCATGTCACCTCAACATCTCACCTCATTATGGCCCACCATGATCACCGAACTGGTACACACACACACACACACACACACACACACACAGCAGATCAGATTACATTAGCTTTATGAATTCTGATTGGTCGGGAATCTTTTCTTTCTCTCTCAGGTTCAGGTGTTTTTACTGATGGAGCAGGAGCTCATCGCAGACGAGGACATCACCAGGTAACCCTGCCACAATCTCACCTCTGTCTCACCACAGTCTCACAACAATCTCACCATAATCCCACCATAATCTCACCATAATCTCAATACAGTGTCCCTGAAATCTCACTACAGTCCCACCATGATCTCCTCACACAGTAGTTTAGTGTAGAACTTTTCTGAGGTGTCACTTGTGTGTGTTTTATTTTCGGGGCCCCTGCAGGACGTCGGGCCCCTCTGTTGCGGGACTGGAAACCACCTATTCGGGAGGAAACGGCTTCTCCACGTCCTATAACAGCCAGCGCTGGCTCAACCTCTACCTGTCGGCCTGTAAACTGCTGGACCTGGCGCTCGCCCTGCCCCCCGACAGCCTGCCGCAGTTCCAGATGTGAGTACAAACACACGCCCCCCTCCTGCTCGTACCTCCGGGTTTCAGGGTCAGTGCTGGAGGTGAAACTGTGTGTGTGTGTGTGTGTGTGTGTGTGTGTGTGTGTGTGTGTGTGTGTGCTGCAGGTACCGGTGGGCGTTCATCCCCGAATCCTCTGACGACTCCGGGCTGGAGGTGCGCAGGCAGGGGACGCACCAGAGGGAGTTCAAACCGTACGTCGTCCGCCTGGCTAAGCTGCTCAGGAAGCGCGTGAAGGTAACTAACAAAACAAACAACGTGACCAGAAGTATGTGGACGCCCGATCGTGAGCTTTATATCGTGTAGAGGAAGCAGGTGTCGTGCTGAAATCTGTCCCAGTCTGAGAGCTTCGGGTCGTGTTCCACCTGACGCCCGGGTACGGCAGGTACGATCAGGAGTGTAACCCCGTCTCGTGTCTCCTGTCTTCTGCAGAAGAGCGGCGAGGACGACGTTTCGGGACGGGCGCTGGCGTGGGAGCCGGGTCGCCTGACTCTCACCCTGTTTGGGATTCGGAGCATGGAGCAGCTCCTCCCGTTCTTCACCGTCCTGAGTCAGGTGTTCAGCAGCAAATCCGGCAGCAGGACGGCGTCCTTTCACCCCGCCCCTCCCGCCGACGCCGCCGGCGCGCTGAAGAACATCAAACCCGAGAGCCAGAGGAGCTTCTGGAGCCGCGCCCGGCACGACATCGAGGAGACGGTGGAGAAGGATTTCCTGGAGGGGCTCATCAAAACGTAACGGAGAGAATAATCATCAGAAATGTGTGTAGGTTATAGTACTGAACTGTGGGGAGCTCCAACACCTCAAATTCTACATGAAACCAGAACAAAGAGGGAAGAAATATTTAAACACGCAGGTTTATAAAAAGTTCTTTTTCTATTTATAATAATTGTGTTTTTTATTATTTAAAGGTTTTATTGCACTCGTTACTTTAATCTCTCCGATGCTCTGAAGTTTCGGCTCATTCCGTGTCGTGGTTCAAAATAAATCTGTTAGAAATGATTCTGGGATCAAAAGTTCCGGTTCCTGAAGCGTCCGGACCTGCACTAACGTTTAAAATCGCCGGCTGTGTTCCAAATCACAAGCTTCTGTATTCTGTACGATGGGTGAGCGGGTTTACACTCGGCTTATTATTTCATTCGTCTTTATATTCCAAAATAAAGTTTCCTAGAATTAAATCCAGACTTAAAAGTAAAAAGATTTTCAGCTTTTTCACAGAAATCTGTTCAATTTGTAATGGAATTTAAAATCTAATTAAGAGTAATTAGTACAAATAAATATTTTATTCAGTAGAAAAAATAAAAACATGTTAAAAATGAATGTTAGTTAAAAATCATTTTGTAAAATTTTAATAATTCTAAAATATAAAACAAACAAAAAAATAATATCTGGTATTAAACTGCACTGAAACATTTACATTCAGTTAAAAGCTGTACACTGTGTGTCTGAAAGTATTTGGACGCCTGACTGTGAGCTTGTCAGACGTCCCACTCCAAAAAACAAATAATATTAAAATAGTCTTGGTGGATGTTCCGGTTCATCCCAGAGCTGTTGAGTGGGGCTGGAGCTTTTCTTCATGTCTCTATAGAGCTCGCTTTGTGCACAGGAAAGGACCTTCCCCAAACTGTTACTGCAGAAGCATGTGATTTCCTTTATATGATTGATTTATTACACGTTAGTGACTGTTGTGTCATTAGAAGGGGCGTCCCGATACTTTTGTCCACATAGTGCAGCTGAGACTCCAGGAGACTCAAACTGAATGAAGAATAAAATCCAGTGTTATTAAAATAAAATGATTTTTAATATCTCTGTGTGTGTTTTTGTTCATGTGATGTTTATGTGATTTGGGACACGGCAGCTGAAATGTGACGCTGCCTGCGCGGCTGTTGTGAAGTTGAAGTTGCTACTGATTTACTGAAATAAAACCACTTTTATTCATCATCATGCGTGAGCTGTTTGTTTATATTCTGATTATTAACACCAGCGCCGGAGGAAAGATTCATCACCGGTTCAGTCCAGACAAGCCGGACAGGACACGCCCAGTTTGTGCCTCTGAAACATAACAACCAGAACTGTGGTGTCCAGTACTGAAGGTTCCAGTATCAGTACCATAGCTTCCAGAACAGATCTAGGGTTAGTGTTAGGGTCTTACATTGTTCATGACACCCACTGTACCACATCATGCAGGACTTTCAGAAGGACTCACTGTTGGTTTTGGTTTTAGATTAGAAACACCAGTAATGGATGTTGGATTGGTGGATGGAATCAGAAGGTTCTAAATGAGTAACTACAGAGCTGGTGAAAAGAGTCAGAAGGTGCTGGATTAGTGGATGCTGAATGGTTGGATGCTGGGTTGATAGACTAAACCAAAAGATCCTGGGTTGGTGAATTGAATCAGAGTGTGGGTTGATGGTTGGGATCAGAAGATGTTAGGTTAGTGGATTTAACCAGAAGCTTCTGCGTTGGTAGACTGAACCAAATAATGATGGGTTGGTTGTTGGGATCAGAAGATGATGGATTGGTGGTTGGGCTCAGAAGATGCTGGGTGAAAGAACTGGATCTGAACATGATGAGTTGGTAGATTGAATCTGATTCTGTGTTTGTAGACTGAACCAAAAGAGGATGGTTGGTGGATTGAACCAGACTTTGGGTGAATGGGTGGATGGATGGGATGCTGGGCTAGAGAATTGGATTGGAACATGATGGGTTGGTAGACAACCAGAAGATGATGGTTGGGATCAGTAGATGATGGTTTGGTTGATTAAACCAGATGATGATGGTTTGGTTGATGGATGGTTGGGATCAGAAGATGATGGTTGGTGGTTGGGATCAGAAGATGCTGGTTTGGTTGATTAAACCAGATGATGATGGTTTGGTGGTTGGGATCAGATGATGATGGTTTGGTGGTTGGGATCAGATGATGATGGTTTGGTGGAGGACATTAGGATTCCACGCTTTGCTCCACGGTGAGTGGCTGGCGGACTGACTGCGTGTGCGTGACGTGTTCAGCTCTGAGGGGGAGGGGCGGAGCGACACCCCCCGAATAAAGGAATAAAATCACCCATTTCCGTTTGGTTCTGGTCGCGGTTCGGTTCTGGTTCGGCGCGGATACCGGGGAGCGGCAGCAGCGGGTGAATGAATTAGCGGGGATGAGGAGGAGCGGGCGCGGCGCCTGAGGATCTACCGGGGGTTTCATCAGCCAGATTCGGACCTGCTGGAGGACGGGAGGACAGGAGGAGGACAGGAGCATCAGCAGGAGCATCAGCAGGAGACACAGGCTGGTCTGATCTGAGAGCTCGGGGTTCATCAGACGCGCTGAAACACCGAGCCGCAGCGGAGCGTCTTTATTCTAGTGTTTATTATAGGAGGGAATAACGGAGCGTCGGTACTGAGGGGGAGTCAACACCGTGATACATCCAGCTCGGTACCGATAAATCCCTCTAACCACTCATCATCATCATTATTATATTATTATCATTATTATTATTATTGATCTGATCTGATAATAAGAGAAGATGTCGGGTCAGACACTGACGGACCGCATCGCCGCAGCGCAGTACAGCCTGACCGGATCAGAAGTGGCCCGGGCTGTGTGCAAGGCCTCCACCCACGAGGTGATGGCGCCCAAAAAGAAGCACCTGGACTGTAAGTACCGACCGATTATACCGATCACACCGATTATATCGACTATCAGTGCTCGATGTGACCGTGCCCAGACTGGATTGCTCACATACACAGATGTACAGGTTACAGACGCACAGTGAGCACGCATGCGCAGACCATCCGTACTGTCACATCCATCCACACATCTACCTACTGTATCTAATGATATACACCACATGTCTATTCAATATGATAATGTATGCTTAAACAGTTTAGGGAAGGACCTTTCACGTTCTAGATCAGCTGTGTACCTGTGCACAAAGCAGGACCGTGAAGCCCTACCTCAACCCCAACTTCAACCCCATTTAACCTTTGGGGCAAATTAGAATGTCAAGTGAGAGCCAGGTCTTCACACCCTACGTCAGTGCCTGATCTCACAAATAAATGAACTAGCACAAATCCCCACAGACAGACTCCAAAAGCCTGAGAAAAGCCCCTCAAGGAGGTGGAGGAGGCAGGTCCATGTTAACGCCTGTTGATTTGGAATCCAGCAAGCTTGCGGTGGTGTCCACATATTTATGATAGAATTAAAGTCAAAACAACCACCGCGGGCGTCACCGTTCACAGTCAAGCAGGTTTCACCAAACCAGCGGTGGGGCTCGAACCTGAGACTTTATTTCTGTATTTTCCTCCCAATCTAGTCATATCCAGCTCCCCAGCTGTATCTGCTTTACTGCTGCACATCCTACATCTAACACACGGCCCCTCCCAAACGTGTGCAGTACGGACCGCTTCTTTTCACCTGCACCAGGCGGGTTCATACAAAGATCAGGATCACATACAGTGTGTGTGTGTGGCTAGCTTAGTGTGTATTTGCGTTTACGAAATGATTTCAAGGACAAGAAAGGTCACAGCGTGGTTATCTCACACACACGTGCGCACACGCACACACACACACACACACACACAAACACACACACACATTTCAATGAGAAAGATGGTATTTAGAATTTATTGACAGCACAGATGGAGGGAGGGTTTCCCAGCTATATTACTCAGCACTGAACACACACACACACACACACACACACACACACACTGAGCGGTGGGATCAATAGTGCAGGAGGTGGTTTTGTGTTTCTTGTGTAATCACTCGGACTCTCACGGCTCTGATCTGAAAAAAAAACCCCAAAGTAAATCAGCAGCTTCAGTGTTTGTACCTCCGTCCTGATAATACTGACTGATATAAACACCTCCATCAGACCCGGGGTCGCCCCCCTCTAACTGTGGGGTGATCCTGTAGTCACAGTCAGTGCTCCGATTCATCTCGTCATGTTATGGTCATCATGGTATGGTCAGGGCTCTACACCACTCCAGCTGAACTGAGCTCTGGAAGCCCGACTCAAGCTGATGAACGTTTTTGTGGAACTTGGTAGTACGTGTTGGGATTTCACACCATGTGACGTGTTAGGCTTCACAGCTGGGCTGTTGTTGCTCCCGGAGGTTTTGAATGGAGCAGGTTTCTGTTCCAGTCTCAGGTCACGTCTGTGATGAGTTCCTCAGGTTCTCCCAGTGTGTGCATTGATGCTCTGGTGCTCTGTCCAGTGTCACCAGACCAGCGCAGACCAGGATGAAGCGAGTAGTAAAAACAGATGAATGAATCGTTGAGAAGGTGTCGTCCTGCACCACTGCTGAAGAGCTCAGTGAGGTTTCTCTATGGTGGCTGCATGGTAGATTGATTTCATGCCCCCGTGGGCACTGAGCGTGGCGTTTGGTGTCAGCATGTACCCGCCACTCACTGCACACGTCCAAACCTGCTGAACCAAACTTCTGCACTCCAGAGGTTTTGTTGGATGGAGATGGTGTGCTCCAGAGCCTGTTTGTATAAAGAGACCCAGAATCGCTGGTTTATTAGACGTCTGTGTCAGTCCCTCTCTCTCTGGTACTCTGTGTGGCACTGTGGGATTGTGGGTAAAATTTCTGCTTCTGGGTATGAACTAAAAATACTTTCATTCTTATTTAATGTGTAGTGAGAAACAGCTCAGCGAGAAGATCAGAGCTTCATTTAGTCTGATTTATTTACACTGAGGAGTTAAAACATTACGACCACACCCTATCCCCCCACCAAAATGTTCATGGCTGTACATAGAGGGATCTGAGGGATCTATTAGATGTGGATATGATGGAGGTTCCTCGTAGTTCACATGTTGAACTCAGCAGATCTGATCAGCATAAAGACATGGGGAACTTTGATCAGGACCAGATCTTTATGATCAACCAACTGGGTTGACCCAATCACCCAAACAGCAGGGGGTGTCACAGGCAGGCGTGGTGATTCCCCACCCACAGCGGTCTGAGAAGGGACGAGCCAGAGGACAGGAAGGCTGGTACGACCAGCAGAAGATCTGCTGTGGATCAAACTGCAGATGATTTTAATCCTGGTGATGAGGTGAACATGGCACATCACAGTGCATTCAACCCTTCTGTACCAGTCAGAGTACCCATGCATCTCCTCTTCCCGTCTGAGTGCTCAAAGGTTCACCCTAAAGAACTCCTACACGGAATCTCTCCAGATTCCCTAAATCTTTTTACAATATTAGGTACAGTAAATGGTGAAAGATCTAAATGATTTGCTAACTTCTTTCTGAACTGATTGATTCTCTGATGTAGTTTGGAACACATTAGTGAGCCACGCCCCATCACCTGGTACCAACTCACCTGCTCACTGTGGAACCTTTCAAACATTCCATCAACTTTTCACTCTTATTCTGCCTCCGTCCCAACTTTTTTGGAGTCTGTTACAGCATCAAATTCTCAACATGTTTTAATTTACAAACTAGACTGAAGCTGTTCAGACAAACATTAGAAATCTTTTATTTCTACTTTTATCAGGTAAATAAAGATGGAAGTGAATGAAACACGTCACACATTCTTCATTATACTGCCTTTTACTAAACGTCCCAACTTTTCTGGAAATGCGAGTGTGTACACTATGTTTCACATTAGATGCAGTTTGGGATGCAGCAGAATCTCACTAACGTGTGCTGTGTAAACAATGTCCACGATCATACATGTGCAGCGACCCGTGGTGTCTCTCTGTATGATGGAGGTATCTCTGACCGATGGTCCGCTCTCCTACAGCGGTCCTGCTGATCCTCTAAACCGTGACGTGACGGTGTAATTATACGTCTCAGGGTCCAAACGCTCCGACGAACTGCAATCTGATTCCCCGACGCCCCGCAGGAAGTGCTTCAGTTGCCATGGATACAGGATTTTCTTTTCACGCGTCTGCTTTACATTCAGAACTGAATCGTGAGTCCTGCAGGTCGTCTGATCTGTACCACCCGTTTAATCGGATACTGAATGAACGGCATGATCAGAAGTATGTGGACACCATGCGTAATGAGCGGGTGTAAATAACCCATGATGCATCTGTGCAGTCGGCATAGACAAACGCTAGCAGTGGAGTGGGTTCGAGATCAGTCGAGCTTTAACACACTGCTGATACACAACAACACTTTTTTGGACTGTTGTTCCAGTTCTGCTGTCGTTCGTTCCTTTTTCCCCTTCCATTATCCTCCTGTATTTGCAGCCATAGCAGCCTCCACTCCTTTGGAAAGGCTTTTCCATGTAGGTTTTTCCTGGAATCCATGATGCAGTGGATCTGAATAACTTTGGGTCTTTACGTGACACAATATTGATTTGAGTCCTCAGACCTGCAGACGAGCAGAAAAGTGAAACTCATGACCAGCGTTATTGATGCAGACGATCAAAGTTCTTCTGAACCTCAGAGATCTCAGATCTTTCATTTCTGTGTTTCTCTTGATCAGATCTGATCCAGGCTACTCAGGAGTCCAACGTGAACATTCCTCAGATGGCTGATACGCTGTTCGAGAGGGCAGGTAACGCCAGCTGGGTCGTCGTCTTCAAAGCTCTGGTCACCACACACCATCTCATGGTCCACGGTAACGAGGTGAGGAAACCTGCAATCAATCTATCAATCAATTTATCAATAACATCAGATCATGTTCTCCCCTCCAGAATTCCTCCCTTTAACTGCTGGAGCAGCTTGTTTGTTTACACTCTACCCCTTCCTTTTTACTATGTGTGATTGACGTAATGTTGGGAAGCTCAGATTCCTAAAATACGATTAAATTCCATCATGAGGAAAAAATTATGATTTAGAAACAGAAAATGTTCACTATAACGCCAAAAGTATGTGGACACCTGTCCATGAGCTATGTGGACATGAGCTTTAATAAGGAGCTTTCGCTCTTTGCAGCTAGAACAGCCTCTACTCCTCTGCAAAGACTTTGCAAAACGTTATTACATATTTAGTGTTAGTTCTGACGTTGACTCTGTGTGTGTGTGTGTGTGTGTGTGTGTGTGTGTTGTTTTTTAGAGATTTATTCAGTTTCTGGCCTCCAGAAACACTCTGTTTAACCTCAGCAACTTCCTGGATAAGACTGGATCACATGGTGAGTGGATGAACTGATCATGGTGGTACGATATATCGTCTGTTATGATTCTGATATATTTAAATGTATTTTTGTTGTTGTGTGTTTTGTGTGTTTCAGGTTACGACATGTCGACGTTTATCCGCCGTTACAGCAGATATCTGAACGAGAAAGCCTTCTCCTACAGACAAATGGCTTTTGATTTCGGACGAGTCAAAAAAGGGTGAGCGTTTCCAAACAGCTCCTGCACGTCCTCATTTCAAGCTTGCAAATCTCAGGTCTGCTATCGGCCGAGAAGGCGCCTACACAGACATGATCGGCTGTGTCTGAGGGTGGGTGGGCTGAAGGGATTCCACATCACTGCTGCAAATGCGGCCTCTGCTGGCTGCACAGAGATGGTAAATCATGGAATAATGGTTTCTACACCAGCAAAATAATAAATCACAGTGTGTGTGTGTGTGTGTGTGTGTGTGTGTGTGTGTGTGTGTGTGTGTGTGTGCGTTTTATCAGAAATGATGGTGTGATGAGAACGATGGCGACAGATAAATTACTGAAAGGAATGTCCACACTGCAGAGTCAGATCGACGCCCTGCTTGAGTTTGAGGTAAGTCTTTCATCAACACTGTCTGGCCAAAAGTATGTGGACGCCTGACCATGAGTGTGTTGGATATCATTCTAAATCTTCCTCCTTTCCTAAAGGAAGATTTTATTTACCTGATTTTTGGGTGTGGCTTTAACTCAATAATCAGGATGTGTCAGCATACTTTTGGCTGTACAGTGTGTTAACTTTAATAGATAAATAATTAATCACTAATTCTTCTTGTATGTATTAATATGTTCCATGTTTTTGGGGTTGTTTTCAGGTGCACCCTAAAGACCTGGTGAACGGTGTGATTAATGCAGCATTTTTAATGCTCTTCAAGGATCTGATTAAATTATACACCTGTTATAACGATGGAATTATTAATTTACTAGGCAAGTCCAAACCTCCAAACCTTTCCTCCTGTGTTCCAGTATAAAAGTGACCTGGTGTTTTTGATTACTGGTTTTATTTTCTTGTTTCCTCTCCTGTAGAGAAGTTTTTCAGTATGAAGAGAGGACAGTGCAAAGACGCTCTGGAAATCTACAAAAGATTTCTGACACGAATGACCAGAGTCTCAGAGTTTCTCAAAATAGCCGAGGTGACCAACAGAGTTATCACATAAAACACACGTATTAAGAACCACTATTATTTTACATTTCAGTTTAGAATAGCAGGTTCACTGGAGAAGGTATCAGGACATTATGAAGTGCTGTTATTGGCGTTTACAGCCTCATGGCGTCTGAAATTTTGGGACTGAGATCAGTCTCGTTCCTTTTGGCAAGTTGGAGGTGTTTGCTGTGGTTCTGTAGCTGGAGTGTGAAGCTCCTTCAGGTTCAGCATTAAGCTTCTTGTGTGGAATCGACTAATGAGAACGTCTGGTACAACTATTTACACCAGAATGTTTACCATCCAGAACAAAACTGGAATGGCAGAAACACCTCCTGGACAGGGTCCCATTTAATTACAGGGTGCCATTTATTTACAGGATGCCAATCGATTACATGGTGCCAATCAATTACAGGATGCCAATCGATTACATGGTGCCAATCAATTACAGGATGCCAATCGATTACATGGTGCCAATCAATTACAGGGTCAGGCCCATTTAATTACAGGGTGCTAGTTCATTACAGGGTGGTCCACTTTTTTGTTTATATTTCTAAAGACAAATTTAAAGTGAATAAACGTTTATACACTGAAGAGGTTAAATTCTGGATTCTTCACTGGGTGAAACTGAAATGTGGAATCAGATGTGACGATGCAGCTTTGTGTATAATTATACGTTTATAAACTTTATATATCATTAAATAACATGAAACTTTCTTATTTTCTTAACAGCAAGTTGGAATCGACAAGAACGACATTCCTGAACTCACTCAGGTAAAGATTTGTGTGTTTGTTAGCATGATGTTATGGATGTTATTTAGCATCACTGGCACAATAAGATTAGTAATGAATAATTATTAAATCTGGTATGTGGGGCATGTTTACCTGGCACGATTATTAGTAAGAGTAAATAAAATAAAGGATTATAAACTCCGGGTTGAGCTAATCAAGATGTCGGGTGCGTCAGTAATAATCGTGCTAAAATGGACGTTTATTCATCATGAGAGGACAAATTCAGATAGATTTATTGACCAGACAGACCGAGCTGTGGAGCTGCCAACATGTCGTTTATTAAACATCAAAACTCATTTAAGCTTTAATGTGATGCTGACAAAACGGAATCAATCAAACGAGCGATTTCAAAGTAAAAGAGAGAGAGAGAGAGAGAGAGAGAGAGAGACAAGCGTTTAAACTAAATCCATGATAGAAGTTCCACCATAAAAATGGAACATCCTTCACTGACAGAGAACATGCAATATGATGCCTCAGTCACTGTTCTGAGAAGCTTCTCACAAGATTTTGAAGTGTGTCTGTGGAATTTGTGCCTATTCATTCAAAAGAGTCGAGAAAGCATCAGTTGATGTTCCGGTTCTTCCCAGAACTGTTGAGTGGGGTGAGGTCAGGACTCTGTGCAGGACTCTGGAGCTTCTTCATGTCTTTTTAGAGCTCGCTCAGGCTGGAACAGGAAAGGGCCTTCCCTAAACTGTTGCTGCAAAGTTATAAGTGATTTATTACTCCTGTTAGCAATTATTGTGGCTGAAACACATGAATTCAGTATTTAGGGAGTCTCAATATTTGTATGGCACACTTTACTGCACACTTCATCTTGCTTTACCAAACAGCTCTAACCTAGCAGCTCTGGCTTCACCCATTTTTTAGGAGATTGTCCAGCCAGTCATTGATTTATTGAGTTTGATGTGATGTGGTTTTAGGCCCCTGAGAGTCTACTGGAGTCTCTGGAGACGCATCTGAACACCCTGGATGGTAAAAGAGGGTGAGTACCATCAGCTTTGTGGATGTGGGTTTAAACCAGGGGTGCATTTAGTCTCCTTCTGGCCAAATTTCCTTTACCTGTGTGCAGTACTCTATATAAAGAAATAAAGAAACTGGGCCGTTAGCTGCTCAAGCTTTTAAAAAGTCATTATGGGAAATGTAGTGCCTGTAGTGAATGTATCTGGCGTGTCCTGTAGTGTAGTTACTAGAGGAAATGGAAAAGTTTTATGGATTTCTGATTGACTTTTACTGGAGCACAAGCGCCTCTGGATTGAATCTGATGATGTCCGGGGGTTGAATCATTCAGTGTGATGTTAATGAGGACTGCTGTGTTTAGTACTGTTGAGCACAGGGGGGTTAGGTTTGAGGGTTTGAGGGTTTGAGGTTTGCTTTTGAAAGGTGGGTGTCTGGGTTGAGTGTGTTTGGTTATTAAGTTAAAGCTTCAGTGTTTATGGGTTCTGGTTGGTTCAGGGATTTTGGTGTTTAGTAATGCAGGGCTATTCAAGGTACAACAGTGCACTGTGTAGCCAATGTGATCTAATTTTTTAGACACTTTTTTTTTTATTTCTGATTATTTTTATAGTGACACTTTATACGTGTGTAATTAATTTTCCCCTCTGTGTTGTGTTTACAGTGATGAGTAAGTATGGAAGTGAATGCTCATCAGTGTTGATGCATTCCAACACTCGTATTTCTGTTCTTACACACAGTGTTTGTTTTTGATTGTGCAATTCTACACATCAGCATTTTAAACTGGAGTTTAGTGCAGATGTGTAGAATTGGTGTGAATGTAGCTCGTCTGATCCAGTATGAACTGTGTGTTACGTGTTATGTGAGAATGCAGCAGGTTTGGTGACGATATGTGGTCCGTGATGTGATGTCAGCAAAAATAAAAGCAATAATTTTATAATTAATAATAATTATAAATAAATTCTATTAATAAATTATATGATTATGTATCATGATGAGATTTTTGCTGCTTGTATTATCATACCGATATATATCGTCACATCCCTGGAACGATGTGCATCATGTCCAGTTTTCTTTCATCACACGCTGATAATGAATTCTGTCACGTTTTCACATCAGTGCTGTGAAATAATCATGTAAAAATAATCATGTAAAAATAATCATGTAAAAATAATGGTGCAGGTTATTTTTGCGTTTGCATCCGTGCATGTGAAGTGAGAGTGACGTGAGATTTCAGGAAACTGAACGATTTTAATCCTGAAATAAACAGAAAAGCTCGACGTGATGAAGGTTCTAACATAAACTCATTGTTTTTATTTCTTCTTTTGCTTGATTAACAGTTTTTTAATTATAAATGTGAGTTTCAAACAAATTACTCATTTATATTTTCTACTCTTTTATTTTTAGATCGCCGACTAAGGTAAGAATGTTTAATTATTTAATAAATTATTTAACACTGTGGATACTGACCTGCAGTTTCTCTAGAATCAAATCAAATGAACCAGCAAACTTGATAGTAATACAGATGTTTGTGTTTGTGTGTAGAAAAGTTCTACAGCCAGTAATGGAACTCCTACAGTGACTCCAGTAAAGACAGTAGAAGAAGTTTTAGCTCCAGAACCAGAACCCCCAGCAGGAGCAGCAGCAGCAGAACCGCCCAGTACAACCACACCAGCCACAGTCACAGTAAAGTGTGTAGAACGTGAGCAGATCTTCTCTGTGTGGAGAACGTTCAGTCCTGATGTTAACATGCTGATGTTTTACCTCCTGCAGGAGTGGATTCAGTGATCTGGTGGATTTTGATCTGTTGGCCCCGAGTGCTGGTGCTGCAGCCGCTCCGACGTCTGCGTGGGGTGGTGAGATCACAGACCGTCAGCTCTCTCCTTTAGATTACATTAAATTAATTACCTTTTATTACATTAAATTATTTATTAACACATTAATATTATTATTATAAATCCATGATGTACACTCATACCATCCTCTCTCTCTCTCTCTCTCTCTCTCTTTTGTCACTCTGGGTTCAGATCTGCTGGGTGAAGGTGAGTAAAGACGTGCAATACTATCTGTCTGTCTGTCTGTCTGTCTATCTATCTATCTATCTATCTATCTATCTATCTATCTATCTATCTATCTATCTATCTATCTATCTATCTATCTATCTATCTATCTATCTATCTATCTATCTATCTACACAAATACCCCCCTGTGGAGGCTTTACGTTACACCTTGTAAGCCACAGTGGGGGCAGATCGTCACTTTTTTTATTAATGAAGTACATTTCATTTAGTTTTAATGCATTGTTTATGGTGTTACTGGTCAGGAAGTGCTGCTGATCTCCTGGAATCTCACCACAACCATTCTGTGTCTCTAGTTTAGACAGAATAGTGAGGAGAACAGTAAACATCCAGTAAGCGGCAGTTCTTAATATAAGAGGTTACAGGAGATTGGCAGGACTAGTTCTAAAGTTGCCTGGTCTGATAAATCTGGTCAGAATTAGTTGTAAACAGAACGAATTCATCGACCCGACCTGCGCTGTGTGAAGAGTTCAGACTTGTGCTGCTGGTGTGGTGAATGTTTTTTTGGTGAATGAGTTTTGTTGCTATGATGTACTATACGGCACCACACTCCTCTATACGGCACCCTTATAACGCTTCATTACATGACGTACCACCCTCTAGTATGCTATATAGCACTGTATTACATTTTGCTCTCTGTGTTTCTCGCCCAGTTCCCGCTGCTAGCTCTTCTGAAGCGTTGCTCTCCAAGTCTGAATCTGTCGCTCCCGTCGAAGCTACTGAAACGGACGATGCTGCGGCGGCCGAACCTGCGGCTATTGTTATTGCTTCTGCGACTTCTGCTGCTGGCGCTAATGCTAATGCTGGCGCTAGCGCTGTTGCTCCTGCCACGACCTCCTCGTTCTCAGACATGGACCTGTTTGGAGGTCAGCTAAGCTATGCTACGCTAGGCTAAATGCTTTCCTGCATCCATTCTGTCAAGTGTGTGTGAGGCTTTTCTTTTTATGTTCACAATGGCTTTTGTTTGTTCTGTTTGTTTGTTGTGTGTGTGTGTGTGTGTGTGTGTGTGTGCAGATGCATTCGGCCCGAGTGATGGATCCGAGGGTGGAGCTCCAGCTGCAGCTGCTGATGTTTTTACAGGATCTGGTGGGTTCAAACACAGGGGCGTGTTAGCATTTAGCAATAGCATAGTGAATACACTATATAGCCAAAAGTATGTGGACACCCAACCTATGTAACAGCCTTTATGCTTCTGAAAGAATTTCCACAGGAGTTTGGAGTGTGGCTGTGGAGATCTCTGCATATTTGTGAAGTTGGATGACAGTGCCTGGCATTCACATTTGGCATTCCAGTTCATCCCAAATTGGGTGTAATGGGGTTAAGGGTTCTGTGCATCAGACTCATCAGACTCACGTCACTTTGGACCTCAGCTTACACACAGTAGCAGTGGTGTCCACATACTTTTGGCTTATAGTATTCAGATGTTTTTGTTACGACTGAATCCATTTCATGCATTTTGTGACTTCCGGTTCGTCCTGAAGTCGTAAGCTTTCATCTTTTCATCTCTCTGTTATTTAACACCCCTCCACCTTCACCCCCTCCCCCCCTCCTGTTTGCCCCTGAAGACCCCTGGGCCCCCTCTGAGGGGAGCGTGGAGGTGGCCCTGGAGCTCGACCTTTTTGCCATGAAGCCTGCAGAGGGCGACAGCGAGAGCCCCGCGAACGGAGAGCCGAGCGTCACGCCCACCGCCGCCCCCGAAAGCACCCCAGAAACCTCCCCACCTGCCCCCTCCGCCCCCGCCGCACAGTCAGCGCCGCCTCCGACACTAGACCTGTTCGGAGGTAAACGCAGCTCTCATTTTATTATTGATTTGCATTGTGACGACGATAACGAGCTTAATTATTTACTTTTAATTGCTGAATCGAACTCGACCAGCTGATAAACTTCACGAATCACAGCAGAGCCGCTCTACAGGTCCAGGCAAAAGTTTTGGCACCCCTCCACGCCTCATTAGGAGCTGTCAGGAACTCCTCCACTCTTTAAACTGACTTCTCAAAGCAGCTAACGGAGGGATTTTAAAATACAGCTCACTGATGCCTGTATATCAGGAAACGTCTACAAACAAATATAGAATCTCTAGTGTTCAAGATGAAATGAAAAGTCTGTAGAATTAAAATGTACCTTATATAACAGCAGGGCACTGATGGAATCGTGAAAAAAAGCATTAGTGAAGCGTTTGGTAAATGGAACACCAGCCTTTAACTCCATGGGTGAATCTTATATGATTTGGGGTTGTGTGGGAGCCGGTGACACTGGAAACATTACATTTACTGGATGGAAGATTTTAATTTCTCTAAATAAAAGCTGGTTTAATATCTATGATCAGACGTAGCCGGGCGTGGCCCAAACCATCTCATTTTCCTTGTTTTTGATTTATCAGCTGGTCAGTGTGTTTGATTCAGACGTGATGAACTGCTCTGCATTTTGTTTTTCTTTTAAAGATGACAGTTTGCATTTCTGTCATTTCTGGTTAGCATTTGTTAGCATTTTTAGGGGCCTATGATGCTAATAAATGCTACGACTCTTGCTACTTGTGCATATTTGATCTAGTTTTATTGCTGATTGGTCTTAAGCGGGATGTTTTGCAGCGTATGAAGGTTCGTGGTGACACTTTCTTAATCTTAATTGTAATATCTGCTGAGTTAAAAATATACACACAGCACCTTAGATGATTAACCTGGAGGTGTCACAACTTTTATTAATTAGTCTGTGGCATTAATGATTATGTTTGACTGTATTTGGTAGCTTCTCTGTGCCCGTATAAACAGGGCCAGCTTGACTGCACATATTACAATACATGGAACAATGGTTTCTTGCCAGGGTTGGGATGAAAACCTTTTGCTTATTACCATATGCATAGTGAGAATGAGTTCAGGTTGCCATGTACTCCAATAACGACCAACAAACAGCTCTGAAATGAATTCAGAACTGCTGGAATGGGGTGCCACTGTTCACAGTCAAGCAAGCTTTACACAAAAAAGCTCCAAGAGCTTCACACAAAAAAGGAGCTTCTGTGTGGAACTCCTCACCTGAAGTGTGTTGCTGAACACAAGGAGGAGGCACATTTACTGACAGTGTGGACTTTCTTCCTGACCTTGGCACAGAGACCACTGTTCCATGTTATTTCTGATGGCCGCAGATTAACCTTTTGCTTTTGTTTGAATAAATCTTTGATCTTCTTAGTAAGTGTGACTGAAGTTTCATGTCCATGAGAATGAAGTTGAGGATCTGATGTATATTCTGAAGCGATAACCCGTGTGTGTGTGTTTGATTGTAGACGTGTTTGATTCTGTACCTGATCAAAACTCCTCCACGGAGTCCAAAGCTGCAGTTACTCCTACTAACCTAGATCTGTTCGGTGCAGGTACAGGAGACGTTCTCAACGTTACGTCTGTCTGAGTCTCGTACCGTCTCGTTTTGTTTCTGATCCTCGTGGTGTGGTGGTACTTTGTGCTCTCGGTGACAGACTTGTGCATGTTGTACCAGCCTGTAGAAGCATGTTCCTTTTTCTTTCCACCTGGTTCTGTTTCTGTTAACACTTCAGTGGTTCTGGTTCTGGTTCTCGGTCTGTCATTAAGCCATCAACACGGTTCTGGAGCCTAATCTTAAACCAATGGGTCAGAAATAATTACTGGTAAAAAAAAATAGATCCAAATCAGTCATGTCAAACCATCCTGAAATGGGTTCAGCAGCGCAGACAGCCACATGTAGCTCTTAGGACTTCTTTCCAGCAGTTCAAAACACCCCAGACAGCTCGTCTGGACCAGAATAACTCTGGAATTTTGACTGGTTCCGTTCAGGATTCTTAGAACCTTGGTGTTATTCAGGGAACCAACCTCTTTTGCACCAGCTTTTATTGGAACCAAGGTTTTGTCATCAACAGAGGGCGCTGTAGTAATGAGATGTCTACAACCTGACACGCTCATGGATGTCGTCTCTATGTTTGGTGAAAATTAGATGCTTGAACTAAAACAAAGGGCATTGAGAGAACTGAATCAAACACTAAACCTATTTCTGAACCGTAGTTTTGAGTCTGTTATGGAATGAAGCTCTCCTAACCCCAGACATCTAATCACATCAGAGATTCAGTTGGGCCATGACTAACAGATCACAGAGACCTGCTCTTCAAGGACACCACTTCAATCTAGCCATGTAGGTAGAAAGGTTTAATATCGAGGGTTGCTCCTCATGCGGTGACAGTTACCGTCAGCTCAGTGGAATTTGGAACACAGGGTTTGAGATCAGACTCCAGCGCTACGTTGGTGGAACACTGATGCATGACCTGTTCCTTCTCTCCTCACTTCTTATCTTTCTTCCTCCTGCTCTCCGTCATTCCTTGTTCTCCATGAAGATCTTCCTGCTGTATCCCGGGGCCCTTCGCCCCTACCTGAGTCCACCGGAACAGCCGATCTTCTTTCCGGTGAGGTTCCCATTCGTCTCAGCTTTTCTTCTCACAGATTTAATGCTGTGTGTAATGGAAGCTCATTTTGCAGATTTGGGCATCACACGTTTCCTGTAATCAGCAGAATGTTTGTGATGGAACGTCTGGAGGAACTGAATCTGATTATTTACGTGTTTCTGAAACAGATTCCTTTATGGATCCGGCTCCAACAGTTCCTGTTGCCCCAGAATCTCCTCCCAAACCTGAAGCTCCTGTACTGGATCTATTGGGTGTGTAACCACAGACACATTACACACAAGTTTGCATCAGTATATATAAATAATATATATAAAATTATAGGAAAATATAGAGTATTTACATGGTGATTTGGATATATACCCAAATGTAACCGGTATCATAGTTGAGAAGGAAAAAAGCCTGGCAGTGCCAAGTGTCTGTGAGCTTGTGTAGCGCCCTCGAGAGTGTGGAGTGTGTGTGTATCTCATTAATAAACAATCTCTGGATCCACTATGATGGTTCTCAGATACGTTTGGAGAACCTGCTGTGGAATCGAACTCTTCTGTGTCGAACACCGCTGAAGATCTGCTGGGAGGTGCGTTTACACACCTCACACGCTCCTCATTCCACATTCCACTGACGAGTGTTAACGTTTCTCCGGTCCGTGCTAACGTTCACCTTCATGTCCTCACCCAGGTTTAATTTCACCGGTGGCTCCTGCTGCTGCCCCGATTCCCCCAGTAACCCCAGCGCCTGTAGCCCAGGCCGACCTGCTGGATACAGGGTTTGATGCTTTAGGCCTGACCCCTGCAGCGACTGACTCAGCACTGGCACCGGCTTCCACAGCGCCTTCTGGAGGATTCAACCCAGCAGGTAGGATTTAGGTTTCACCAAATTGGGATTAAACCTGGTTACTCATCTGTGCTAATCTGACCTGTGTGTGTGTGTGTGTGTGTGTGTAGTGTTTGATGGATTAGGGGACCTCCTCATGCCATCCATAACCCCCCAAAGTACAGGTGGCAGCACCCCCATCGCCCCTGCAGCATCTCCTATGATCGCACCAGTGGTGTCTCCAGCAATGGCCCCACTGGTGGCCCCGGCAGTCACACCCACTACACCTGCCATGGTGCCAACCGCAGCTCCACCCACTAAAGCCCTCAGTGTAGATTTGGATGAATCACTGGCAAACCTGGTTGGAAGTAAGCAGCACCTAACGATTACGTTATTTATTATGGCTGTTACGATTTATTATTATTATTTATGATTTTATTCTGTATTTTGCAGATCTGGGGATGGGCCAGAAAAAGTAATACTTTTTCTACTTTAATACTTTTTTTAAAATAAGACGTCTGACACGCTCATACTCAGGTGTTCAAATACTTTTGTCCATATAGTGTGTGTATTTGTGTTGCAGGGATGGTGAAAAGAAGCTGACCGGTGGAGTAAACTGGACCCCTCATGTTGCCCCTACCAGCTGGAGTGCACCACCCATGGTACCTTCTTCATATCGCCACAGCAAAACATTCTATCATGCACTAATTATTAATTATAATTGGTTCATGGCTCATTGTTATTTTACATTTATTAATTACTGCTTGTTTTTAGCCTGGTGCTACAGCTGGAGCGCCCCCTGCTGGTACAATGCCACCACCCATGAGTGCACAGCCTGCCTTTGGCATGGTATGAATTTTATGAAATCATAATATGATTATTATGATAATATAGACAGTGTGAGGCAGGATCCAATCTAAGCAATCTACTTTAACGTTGAAGTTATTAAAGCTGTAGCTAGTCATGCAAACCATAGAGTCAGAACAGCTCAGAAACTAAGAGATTAATAAATAAATGTAGTCATTTATACATCGAACACAATACAGAGAGCATTAATACCGATAGTACTATTACTTCAGCCTCTTTTTATCTTTTAAGCCTGTGAGAGCCCTTTATGAAGAGGGTTGCCAGATATGAATTCCCACAAGAATATATATGTACAGTGTATCACAAAAGTGAGTACACCCCTCACATTTCTGCAAATATTTCATTATATCTTTTCATGGGACATCACTATAGACATGAAACTTGGATATAACTTAGAGTAGTCAGTGTACAGCTTGTATAGCAGTGTAGATTTACTGTCTTCTGAAAATAACTCAACACACAGCCATTAATGTCTAAATAGCTGGCAACATAAGTGAGTACACCCCACAGTGAACATGTCCAAATTGTGCCCATATGTGTCATTGTCCCTCCCTGGTGTCATGTGTCAAGGTCCCAGGTGTAAATGGGGAGCAGGGCTGTTAAATTTGGTGTTTTGGGTACAATTCTCTCATACTGGCCACTGGATATTCAACATGGCACCTCATGGCAAAGAACTCTCTGAGGATGTGAGAAATAGAATTGTTGCTCTCCACAAAGATGGCCTGGGCTATAAGAAGATTGCTAACACCCTGAAACTGAGCTACAGCATGGTGGCCAAGGTCATACAGCGGTTTTCCAGGACAGGTTCCACTCGGAACAGGCTTCGCCAGGGTCGACCAAAGAAGTTGAGTCCACGTGTTCGGCGTCATATCCAGAGGTTGGCTTTAAAAAATAGACACATGAGTGCTGCCAGCATTGCTGCAGAGGTTGAAGACGTGGGAGGTCAGCCTGTCAGTGCTCAGACCATACGCCGCACACTGCATCAACTCGGTCTGCATGGTCGTCATCCCAGAAGGAAGCTGACGCACAAGAAAGCCAGCAAACAGTTTGCTGAAGACAAGCAGTCCAAGAACATGGATTACTGGAATGCCCTGTTGTCTGACGAGACCAAGATAAACTTGTTTGGCTCAGATGGTGTCCAGCATGTGTGGCGGCGCCCTGGTGAGAAGTACCAAGACAACTGTATCTTGCCTACAGTCAAGCATGGTGGTGGTAGCATCATGGTCTTGGGCTGCATGAGTGTTGCTGGCACTGGGGAGCTGCAGTTCATTGAGGGAAACATGAATTCCAACATGTACTGTGACATTCTGAAACAGAGCATGATCCCCTCCCTTCGAAAACTGGGCCTCATGGCAGTTTTCCAACAGGATAACGACCCCAAACACAACCTCCAAGATGACAACTGCCTTGCTGAGGAAGCTGAAGGTGAAGGTGATGGACTAAACCCAATTGAGCACCTGTGGCACATCCTCAAGTGGAAGGTGGAGGAGTTCAAGGTGTCTAACATCCACCAGCTCCGTGATGTCATCATGGAGGAGTGGAAGAGGATTCCAGTAGCAACCTGTGCAGCTCTGGTGAATTCCATGCCCAGGAGGGTTAAGGCAGTGCTGGATAATAATGGTGGTCACACAAAATATTGACACTTTGGGCACAATTTGGACATGTTCACTGTGGGGTGTACTCACTTATGTTGCCAGCCATTTAGACATTAATGGCTGTGTGTTGAGTTATTTTCAGAAGACAGTAAATCTACACTGCTATACAAGCTGTACACTGACTACTCTAAGTTATATCCAAGTTTCATGTCTATAGTGTTGTCCCATGAAAAGATATAATGAAATATTTGCAGAAATGTGAGGGGTGTACTCACTTTTGTGATACACTGTATGTATTACAGATAATAAAGCTAACTTAGGTAAGCAGGATAAAGGGGGACTTGGCAACTTAAGACTCTAATGTGGCTGTGGGTTCCATTTAAGCTTCAGAATATAAAGGAATAAAATAAATAAATTTATAATTATAACGTTTCCCCCCTTCAGCCCCCCACTGTAGGGGCAGGAGCTCCCATGATGCCTCAGCAGATGATGATGGGCCAGCCCATGATGAGACCACCATTCGCCGGAGCTGCTGCACCAGTAAATATTTACACACACACACACACACACACACACACCCCTATTGTGTGAATGATAGTCATTTTATACATAGTGAAAACTGAATTGTTCTTAGTGTCTCTCTCTCATTTTCTCTCTCTCTCTCTCTCTCTCTCTTTCTCTCTCTCTCTCTCTCAGCTTTCTCCAGGTCCGGCAGTTCAGAACCCTAAAAAACCCCCAACTAAAGATCCACTCGCTGATCTAGACATTAAAGATTTCTTATAAACGTTGAGGTATCGATTCATCTCATCTTTTACCCACATTAATCATATTAAAATCATATAAAGTATTTCTCCTGCTTACTAAAAAAAATGAATTATTAATAAAAACATGTACATGCTGGTAACATAAACAGCATTTGATGTCCAAATTTAATTGACGACCCCGTTTATGTCTTTTCTCTCCCAGTGCTTACAGGCTGGGCTCCGGCGAGAGAGACGAGGTGCCGATTGTTTACACCCAAACTCACCTGAAGATCCTGCAGCTAGCTCCACCCCTCGTTTATTAACCACGCCTGTACACCTGATACGTTTGCCCCGCCCCTTTTACCTGCACCATGTAATGTTGTAGCACAAACTGTGAAAAGTAGAAAAACCCTGGAAACATGACGAACAGACGAGTGTGATCATCTCCATGTCATCTTCAAACTGTGTGTGTGTGTGTGTGTGTGTGTGTGTGGATGGATGATCTCCTGTTGGGCCAAACTTCCTGTTTTCTGTGCGTTTTGGAGCCGTGTGTGACGTGTAATTGGAAAATTTTTGCTCTTCTGTGTATCTGTGGATGACGTGAATCTGACGTGAATCTGGTGTTCACCTTCCGTTAATGGTTATAAACAGATTTCTTTATGAATATGACTTAATGATATACATATGCAGTAAATACGTATCATATCCAGACTTTTCAAAATTCTGTACGAACCCTCTTACATGTCGGCCTACATGTCGGTTTTTGGATCGTTGTCGTGTTTTAAGCCCCAAAATCTTGAAAGCTGATTTATTTGCTTTGTAGAGGATTAAATAGAATTTATTTCACCCCATACTGGTGGTAGATACGGTGTGTGAGAGTTTGTGTGTGAGTTTTTGGGAAAGGTTGAACACTATTACGGTTATGTAATGTAGAAAGAATGGAAAATAAAAACCGTAGTAAACGTTCCTGTAGAAACTATCATCTCCAGTTATCCGCTGGTTGATTTTTCTCTGTAAAAGTGGTAAAAATATCCATGTCAATTTACAGATTTTTTTGAGATGAGTTTATTTATATCTATTTATTTTTTATTAATTTATTGAAATATTTATGGTCCCACCCAATGCATGTAAAACCTTTTCCTTTTAGGATGCAATAAATTAAATCCAAGATCAAACAAACTCCTGAACTTGATTTAGTCTGCTTTATTTTAATGGATTTTCAAACAATCTAATGGATTTCACACAAAATGCACACAGCCAGCTCCAAAAGTATATAGACGCTCATTCTGATCAGTGTATTCAGCTATTTCAGTCACACCTTTGAGATGAACTGGAATGCCAACTGTGAGTGTATCCTATATTAATTTATGAAGGCTAAAATAATAATAGAACATACATATAAGTGAAAATACCAATATAGTAGTAATAAAAATCCAATAAGAACAGTAGTGTATATAAGCCTGTAACTGTGTGTTACCTCAGAACAGCGTCTCTTGTTTACAGGCGGATTTTTATGACATTTCTGAGGTAAAATTGACTTAAAAACTCACTGAATTTCAGAAATACTTATAAATATTGTTGTTGTTTAGAGTACTTTATTATTTATTTTTGGTGATTGCTGAGTGAGTAGTGCGCTTTGTTTCACCGTCTTTCATCCAAATACAAAGGAGTGAATCTGGTGAGTTTTCTCCTCATAGCATTTCAGTGTGAGCTAATGTTGAGTATATTTATGTTAAGTTTCTTATAGATAGTCTGAATATTCTTAGAATTCACCAAGAACTAGTGAATAATGAATGCTGTGAACAATATGTAAATATTTAGAGTTGTGTTGTGGGTATGAGATGAATCAATAATCTATATTCTAGCTATGGAAGCATGTCAAGTATTAACTTAGTTTTTATTTAATAGCCTCGTAAACATTCAAGATATAAACATATAAACTAAACCGTTACATTTGTGTGTGTTGTTTGGTTGTTTTGTCTCTTGTTATGGTGGATTTTATGCATGTCCACACATTTTGCATTATTGAAGTGAAATATAAACATACTTTAAAGCTGATTTTCCAGGAAATAGTTTAATACTCCTGTAATTGGGATTTCTGTGCCCCCTCGTCAGTGCTGGACTCGTTCCTGCTTAATCCTGCTGGACTGGGACCTGTTTACTAGATTGACATCCATTGGCACCACTGGTACAGCACATCTCTGTGGACATTTTACCAGAGAAGCGTGGAACGACCTGAGTGCACTCAGTAGGGACCCTCATTATAAACATTTGGGATTTTTCTTTAATATGTATTTTTTCCCGTATATAGCGGTCACCACCACAGCAGATCTGGTTCACAGACCAGACATGGCACAGGTTCCTGACACGACCCTCCTATTTCTATCCAGGCTTGGGACCAGCATTTAGAGCGCACTGACAAGTGCACCTCCTAATGACTAGGCTGTTTGCCCCATACCACCCCGCTTTCCCAAAACATCAACAAAATCAACAAAATAGGATTTACAGAAGACTTGTGTGTAAACGATATTTTATTTGGTCCATGAACAATTCAACACATTTTGGAAAAAATCAAGTAATTTGACTTAATTCTTCTGATTTACTCTCCATACCAACACCTGTACTGTAATTACAACCAGAATTTAAATAAAACTGTGATGAATTAATAAGAGAAGATTTTATAATTAGAGTTCTACAGTACTTTATTTAAACAGACTAAACACCAAACTGAAATCCCTTCATAATAAACGTAAAACATGAACTTAGCACCGAGCGTCGACGTGAGAACCTGCGCAGGAACCCTAACACAGGACCACAGTGAAGACGATTTAATGAAACTTACATCAAAACTGAGCAGGTTACACGAGCACCAGACTGATTCATGCCTTCAATTTCTTCTTCTAATAATATAATATAAAATATATAAAATAACTCAAACCTGAAAACGTGTCGCAGATCTTCTCTGAGAAAAAAACCTTTCTGAGTCGACTCACCAAAACGACCGAATCTGCAGCTCCAGCAAATACACACACAACAACGACCACATGCAAAAAACAGACAGAAGTAATAAAATACAGAACGAGCAAACAAACCACTTCATCCAAAAGTGTCCAGCAACAGCAACAAGAAATCTTAGAAACGTCCGACAGTCGTTTACTGAAATAAATGCAGGAATGAGTTTAAATGAACATCAGATTAAAAATAACATTAACAGAAGTGATTCATGTTGTCGGGACAAACGAGTCTCTTCAGGAAGCTTTACAGGAGCAATCAAAAGTAAGAATTATTTCTCAAACTAAACTCAATATTAATAATATTAATAATAATAATAACCTGCAGCCAGAGTGGATGTAAAGAATGGGGTGAAAAGGGTACACAGGGCAGAGGGTGAAATGAGTCGAACTGGAACTCTGTGAACATCAGCACAGGAAGGAAGTGCTGGTTAGAAATTCATTGGATCAGATCACAAGGGGTTATTGATCGCTTGATGCCATGTTGGACTGGTGTAACTCATCACTATTGGACTCCGGAGCATCCAAAACACATTCTCTGAAAAGATGAAGCACCCATAATGACTTCCAAGAGAGCACCGCGCTTCTAAATGTATCCTGCTGCTCTACTGTGAAGCATGGTGAAGGAGGAGCAATGGGTTCGCTTAGAGGGGTGTAGGGGGCAAGTAACAGGCATGCAGGGTAAAATGGTCGCTGTTTTATATATCCCGTATGTACAAAGTGTGAAAGTAGGATGTGTAGGGGGCAGATGATGCTGACCTGGAACCTTCCAAATATCTGTGGCTGTGTAAGTTTTGGGGCAGATATAAGGGGCAGAAGAGGAAAAAGATGGGGCAGTTGGTACATTTACATTACTGACCTATTCCAAATATACAAAGCTTAAAAGCAGAGTGCTAAGAGCACCGCGCATGTTGCACCCTTCCACATTTCCATCATTCCACCAGTACAAAGTGTAAAAGAAAGGTAGACCGGGGGCAGATGGGGTAGTTTAAAATCCCTCAGGTGTTTAGGCAAGCGTCGGAGTCTTGGTGCACCCAGTGGCAGATCTGTGCGTATTTAAGTGGAGTGATGCGCACCGCTACGTTATAATCCCGCTGCTCTCCGTCCACGTCCACCCACTGATGCCCCGTGAACACGCCGATGACTTTCCGCTTCCATTTCCGCTTCCCCGGCTCCTTCAGGCGCACGTACACGCCGGCACCGCTGGCTCCGGGTTGGGCGTCGCAGTGCTGGTACATCAGATCGCCGGACTCGTCCGAGACGGAGCAGAAGCGGTACACCAGGTTCCCCGGCCGGTCGTCGTCGAACCCTGAGAAGTGGATGCGTGACGCGGGGAGCTTTTTAATCGACTGGATGACGCCGAGCTCCATCGGCTGGGCCTTCTGCGCCTTCTTCAGCTCCAGGATGGCGTAATCGTAGTCCGCTTCCACGCTCTCCGAGGCGCCTTTAAACCAGCCTTTGGGGATCTGGGTCTTTTTGACACGTGTCCAGCGGAAGGACGGCTTTCCGGACGGTGCGCTCCGCCTGCTGCGGTTCTTCCGTCCTTTACCCTTCCTCTCTGGTTTCTTGGCTCCAGAGTCCATGTCCTGTTTATCCTCTTCCTTTTTGCCTTTTCCTCGTTTCCGTTTTCCTCCCTTTTTCCGGTCGCGCAGGATGCCCACGCTGAGTTTCTCCGCCCCTTTGATGTAATCCGTACCATCGTGGATGCAGTGTGCAGCGGTGAGCACGTGTTTTGGGGACACCAGCACCCCGGTGCACCCAGTGGAGATCTTCACCGTGGTGGAGAACGGATATTTCATGGAGTACTGCTTGTCGGAAATGGTGAAGCGCGTGTCCGGACCGTAGACCTCACGTTTGCGTCGGGATACGGACCGTACGCTCGTGTTCTCCGCCCCCGGTTTGTACTCCAGCAGCATGACGCTAGTGAGCGTACGCGTTCCGTTGTCGTACATGGTTTCGTAAGCGAGCGTCTCCTCCAGATCCTGTTCGCTCGGCTCTGGTAGCTCACGCTGACACTCGATGCCACACGTGCCGCGCAGCTCCACCTGCGGCTCGGCCGAAAATCTGGATCCGCTCAGACGTACGGTTCGTTTATCCTGCACCAGCGGCACCCTCCTCTGCTCCCAGGTGTACTCATCCTCACCTGCGCTCGCCAGGGCAGGAGGAAACAGGAACAGGAGCAACACGGGGAGCAGAAGGGTCAGGGGTACAGGTCCCATCTCAAAAACACCCCCACACCTGCAAACCAGACAGAGAAAACGGTTAGAGCTTCATGAAAACGACTCATATTCTCGTGATTTCTGCAACATCAGCCTCTAAGCCCATGCTGATGAGAACCTCGCTTGACTGTGGACAGTGTCATCCACATTTCAGTAGCTTCTAGTTCATAGCAGAACTGTTATAACAACTGGTCATGCAGATAAACCTTTGCTTAGCATTTGGTGACAAAATTTCCTGGTTTTGCTCAAGTGACCACTGTTCCATGGGCAATTTAATGGGTGCAGTCAAACAGTCCATTTCTCTTTGATTCACCATAAAACCTGATTAAACTCGTGAAGGTTTGTGCTCCAATCATTTACTCACAGAAATCAGTACAATCCCAAAACTGCTATGAAATGCACGGTCTTTAGATTGATTAATCAGAGATTAAGGGCCTTGCTCAGGGGCCCAATGGTGGAAGTGGTGCAGTTTGAACCAGTAACCTTCTATCAATAGTCAAATACCTTAACCACTGAGCCACCGCTGGCACCCTTTTCTGAATGTATCCCACTTTGAGCTTTATGTTTCCAGATTGCTATGGACTCACAGCAACCCTGACCAGAACAAAGAAATGAATGATGTAATTAAAAAAAAGAATAACCCATGTAGTTCTGCTTGTAGAGCTTTACTCAGCAATTATTAATAAATAAATAATAAATAAATAACTGCAGTTCCAGTTCTGGCCACCAGATGGAAGCAGAAATCAACACATTAATCTCAGGACACACAAACGGATCTGAATAGAATTTTTCCTCATTAAGAGTAAATTCATCCCTGATGTTATAGAAGATAGAATTCAATATTCCACCTTGTACTGCAGGACCTAGAGGAAGCCAAATTAGTGCCTGACCACCACAGTGGACGTTTACAAAAAAATAACCTACTAATGATAATAAAGAGTCCAAAGATGCACACGGTGGTAAACATGAGGTCAGATTTAAGAAACAATAAACATGAGTGTATTTGTAAATCATTTTGCATGAGCTTGTATATGCAGTGATGACTGGCGACCCAAACAGTAATTTGCCTGGTGTTGTCTGCAACGATGTGTATTTATATTTAGCATTCAGCTGTACATGTGTAATTACATACACAAGTTCTGATTTTGTTTGACTTTCAAAATAAGTAAAAATGTTCTGACAGGGAACAAACCTTTAAGTTTGAATGTACAATTACTGTGTATTTTAAAAACATAATGAAATGTCCGGTAACTTCTGTACATGCTGCATTATTTATGCTTTTACTTTTATACCAAATGTTAAATTACAGCTTTATTACATGAGTGTAATTATGAGACCACAGAGAAGAATTTAGCGTAGAGTTTATTATTGATCTGCTGTGACTTTGTAAGTATTTGGACAGTAGGATGCTGAGATGTTCTGCCCTGTGTTGTTTGGTCCTTGCAGTGAGATGAGATGCAACAACTGTAAAAACACCACTTATAAAGCAGAAATATGTTTTTCTGAATTGGTGGTAATAGTTTAGGGAAGGCCCCTTTCAGCTCCAACATGACCTGTGCACAAAGCAAAGTTCATCAAGACGTGTTTGATGAGGTCAGTGTAGAAGAACTCCAGTGGGCTGCACAGAGCCCTGACCAAAACTCTAGTTAATGTATTTGGGATGAATCGGAATATTGAGTGGAAGCCAGGCTTTTGCATCCAAATGCTTTTTTGACTGAATGGGCACAAATTCCCACAGACCACTGTAATAACCACTGTAATGCACACTGTGGATTGGATCTAGTCATACAAGTTTCCACACTGCATCCCAAGCCACAATTACCCAGTACTGCACACACACACACACACACACACACACACACACGGCCATTAGTCGGAGTGAACGAGGGGACAGGGTTCAAGTGCACTTTTCTTTTTCTTATTTTTCCATTAGATAGAAAAGCACCAGTTGAGATGTGAGTTATTTTTTTAGCTTGAACGTCCTTTAACCTGCACTGGAATCTGCAGGAGCGCGTCCAAAATGTCCATCCAGCTTATGTAGGTATGTGGGGTATGCCCTGTATACCCTGTGTTGTGGACCAGAGGACTAAATTCCAAAAAACATCCTTACTGTTCAGTGCACAGTGAATAACTGCTGTGTTGTACTGTATGTAGTGCTTATTCACTACCATGGGATTAGAACCTAAATCCTGCTGGAACCTTACCAGATACAGTATATTGGAAACTACACAGAGTGTAGACTGTTAGACTTACACTGTAAAAATGTGGACGCCTGACCATTCGATATTTAATACGATTCTCCTCCCATCATCATCACCACTTTTCTAATTTGCATCTGTAACAGCCTACAGTGCTCTGAAAATTCTGTTAGGAAAATAGAAATGTGTGCCAGTTCAGTGGGGTTGAGTTCAGAGCTCTGAGCAGGTCACTGAGGTTCCTCCACACCAGACCAGTCAAACCAAACCATGCCGTTATGTTCACTGTACACAGGAGCAGAGATAAAGGGTCTTCCCTAAACTGTTGAAAGGCTATAATTTAATTATTTCTGTACTGTGCACACAATCATTTCCTTCATGATAAATAAAAGTATCCATCTACCACGCCACAAGTTCTATTTTCTAATGTGCTGAATATAAAGCAAAAGTAAATATTTCATATATTTTATAAAAATTTTAGAAATTTGCATATTTTTGTTTATTTATTTTTTTAAATTGTTTAACAAACTATTTGAGATGAAACTTAATGCAAAAATAATCCAAATGCATCAAATCCTATCAAAATAAACAATTAAAAAACTAAGTGCACATTTAAAAACTTTTTTTGTATGGAAAAAAGTAATCACACCCCTCAGCCTCAGAGAAGCAAATCATTTCTACATCATCATCATCATCATCATCATCATAAAAATGATCCACCAGTGCAAACAGAGATGCACTATAAAACATAAAAACATTAAAAATATTTTGCAATGTGTTTGTATATTGTAAATAGATGAAAAGAACGTGTTTAATAAACAGCACTTCTATTCTCTGTTTCATTTAGAGTCAATCACTAAATAAGAGCAGTGTGACAGCACAGATCCTGGATCAGCTCCATCAGACAGAAAGTTTCCACTGCAGGAGAAGATCCTGATCCTACCTGTTAGATCATAGATCCTGCTGATCCTGCTGAATGTGCTGGATCTCCAAATCTGCTCCTCCACTCCTGCTGCTGCTGCTGCTGCTGCTTAATTCCTACCAGTAATCCCGGATTTATTCAGGTGAACTCACTTCATGATCAAAATCTGATGAAAAACATCCACACAGAGGGATCAGACCTGGATCAGACATGGATCAGACACTCTTCTGAGTGATGGGAGTGAGTTGGGACTGAGTTGGGACTGTTTGGGGTGCACTTGATGCCGGTGAATAGAAGGAGCGTCTTTTTAACCCAAACTCGGGTTGCCAGATTGAAGCCAAACCCTCAGTTTTATTATTCTAACATAAACACAAGTGTATGGAGAATAAAACATCATTCAAATTGTCACAACATGCACACACACACATAATATATAACATAACATTTACATTGTTTACATTGTAAGTTTATCTATAGAGCTTAACAAAAACAAAAACAAAAAAACTCTTGAATAATAATAAAAAAACTTACCAATCATGCAATCATTCACAATTTCACTCATTCATAGCTTTACTGTATGTAATAACTACATCATCTTGATCAGGGTTGTGGTGGGTAGCACACAGGGCAGGAATAAACACCCTGGACAGGGCAACGATTGCAGGGTGACACACACTTGTGCATTCAATTATGTACAGTAGGAAATCCACCTTCTGCATGTTGACATGTAAGAGGTGGGAAGAAGGTACCTATAAAAACCTATGCAGACATCAGGAGAACATACCAAACTCTGGACAGCAGCTGGAAAAAAAGGATTGTACTCATGCTCTACAGTAAAAAACACAAATACAAATAAAAGTGTTTCATAGATTTATTGCTAATTGGTAATAAACGATTAAATATTTATTTGGTACTAAAACTGAATTAATTTGATGAACCCTGTTTTGATTAGGTTTGTTTGGGCCCCTAAATAATGTAATTTTAAAAGCTCTGCGATCCAGATCTGTATAGAAAAGTAATAATCTGGCAACCCATCTTACAAGGCAAAACCACACCTCCGTGCTTCACATATTTATTTATTTATTTTTAGCAAAAAAGGCAAAAAAAATGAAAGACACAGACTTATTTTATCCAGTCCTGATTTCACCTGCAGTTTTATTAATGTTCTGATGATTTTATTCTTTATTGTTTTTACTTCACTTATTAATTATTTACTAATTATTCTCTTCATCTCATTAGTGAGTCACACTGAAACACAAGGCAGTGTTGGTGCTGCACAACTACAGGAACCTGGGATCAATCCTAGATTTTAATTACTGTTTGTGCTGAGTTTGGTATGTACTCCACATGTCTGCGAGTCTTTCCTTTACCTCCCAAAAGCATGTCAGTTGGTGGATTGGCTCTAATCTAACTTATCACCAGGACTGGAACTATAACTGGGTAATAGTGGACTCAGCAGGACCCTGAGCAGGTGAAAAATGACTTACTGAGGATAAATAAATAAACTTCATCTTACAAATCTGTTCTACACACCAGAGCCAGGAGTTCAGATCTGATTAATGACAGGAAAACTCGGTCCGGAACAGCAGGAGGACGGTGCAACCAAAACACAAACGACAAACACATGAGCGGCTCGGCGTGGGCGGCCGGTGAGACCTGCAGATGGACGACTGATTTCAGAAGGTGGCACCTCAACATTCAGCTTTGTAGTTCCTGACAATAGTGATGCACCCAGTGTTCCAGGCAGGGCTCAGACCCACTGCTGATCCCATGAGAATCTCACGTCTGCTCTCGACAGCTCTGAATCATTTATTAAATCGGGGTAAAGAAAACCTGACAGATTTTTATTCACACTAAATAAAAGTCCAGGCAGAGACGGAGGAACGCTTCACCACTAAACTCCTGAAGCTCTGAATAAATCTCACACCAGAAACCCCAGACGTTCTTTATTCTGGCGCTTTGACCCGCTCTTCATGCTTCTTAATGTGAATGGGTTCCAGTTCAACCACAGCGGAGCATAAAAGGCTTGGAAAGTGAAACACGCGGGGGGTCTTTCAGGCCTGGCGCGGTCTCACCACCAACGTTTTAGTATGGAACAGGGCAGACTCACCACGTCACGCCATCACTCACATCACCACATTTCATTTTCCACCACTTTTCCCTCCTAATTTAGTCATATCCCATTCCCAGATTGCATTTCATGCATTTCGGGCAGTTGTAGATAAGTGGGTAATGTACTGGACTAGTAATCAAAAGGTCATTGGTTCAAGCCCCACCATTACCAGGTTGCCACTGTTGGGCCCTTGAGCAAGGCCCTACTGCTGCAGACCTCCACTCCTGACCGAGGAGAGTCGTGGCTAACACACGCCCCCTCCGACACATGTGCAGCACCGACCGCTTCTTTTCCCCTGCACCAGGCGGGTTCACATGGAGATCCGTATCGCGCACGGACAGTCACTCACCGTCAATCAGCCAGCAGGGGTCGTGATTGCAGCAGTTATTAGAAATCCCTATGGCCCTCCCACCCTCAGACACAGCCAATCATGGCTGTGTAGGCGCCTGGCAGGTCGGTAGCACAGCTGAGATTCAAACTCGCGAGCTGGAGGTGTCAGCACTGGTGGGTTAGCATGTTTTAATAATCGTTATTATGAGGAAACTACAGAGAAGCTCTGATACATACAAATAAAACCATAAACTGTAAACACCTCCCCGCACAGTAATGATCATTTTTACATCAGATTATTTACTGTAAATTCTACAATTCAGCCAGAAATTTCATTCTAATTTAATATTAAAAAATAAAAACAGAGACGACGGAGAGTCAGACTGACGTGATCCTGTATGAGCATGTTTAAGTGTGTTAAGTGGGTGTAAATGAATGAGTGTGTGTGTGTTTGTGGTTGTGGGGTGTTTAGGACACAGAGAGGGTTTTGTATAACGTTCGGACCCTAACAGGAAGTCATCCCTTTACGTTTAGGGTGTGTGTGTGTGTGAGGGGTGTGTTTACTTTGGCACAAACACCCCACTGTTCTGTGGAGGTGAGGGGGTGCTGGTGATACTGGTGCTGTTGGTATTTAGAGTGTGTTCATTTCTGCCGTCCGCTCGACTCCTGACCTTTAAATGGAAGTGACAAGTCCTGCAGTGTGTGGAGTTTAAGGTTCGAGGAGTTCGAGCGTACGTGCTAGTTCACCTTTAAGCCTGTTGAGGTTGGTAGGTGGTGCGCTGCTGCAGCAGTCCAGGTTCAGTCAAACAAAAATATCAGTTGAACTTCAGATTTTCAGCGTTAGCAGACAGGTCGCTGGTTTGCTGTGGGTTTATTGGGGGAGGAAAACTTAAACGTGGCCTCGATCACTGTTTTCCTCTCCGTCAGCGAACTGGTGTGTTTTATAGAGGATACAGTAAACCAGTAAAGTGTTGATGAAAGGCGCTCAGGGTGTTCATGCTGCCAGCCGTTCACTAAAATTAATGATACGAGGAGCTTCACTGGCACAAACGCCAAACCCAAACACCCAGGCCTTGTACAGATGATTTTAAGGAAATCAGACGCTTCCAGTGTTCCATATAAATTAACAGCATGAAGTTTTATATTCTAATGAGAGGAACAAACTTCACTGAGAACCAAACACTTTGTTAGTCAACTGTGGCTCCAGGGGAGGATGGAGGGACCCAGAGCCTATTCTGGTCAGGGTCACAGTGGGTCTAATTCATTGCGCAAGAGACAAGAAACACACCAGACAGGTTGCCAGTCCATCACAAACACACTAAGGGTAATTTGTAGTAGCTCCAGTTCTCCAGACTGAATGTCTTTGGACTGTGGGAGGAAACCGGAGCACCCGGAGGAAACACACACAGACACGAGAAGAACATGCAAACTCCACACAGAAAGGATCCTGGACACCCAGCCAGGGAATCGAACCCAGGCCGCATTTCAGTAGTTGAATACAGACATTGAGTACTGGTAAAGCCAAACATTTTAGATTCATACATCACTAAATATATAAATATATCTAAGTGCTGAGTGTTTACAGTCTGGAACTGTTCCGATGGTGAGGAATTACTAATATAAACCATCGCTTCATTATTACCCACCATAAAAACCCTGTGAGCTGCACTGAAACGCGACTGCACCACAGCCGAATCAATATCTGATTAGTTACTCGCTCTGTAATCCAACAGAATCTGGATAAAGTAAATTCTGACTCTAAATTTCCATCCTTTTAGAGGAACCACACCCGAAATCATGTACGTGTCACCGCACTGTTTATCACAGTGATCCTCGACGCATTTCCTACAGGGCGTGTCCGGCTGAAGGGCTCAGAACATCACCGGGCTCGTCCAGTTCACCAAAACAACACAAACACCTACAGTGAAGTTAAACCCCGGGATTCAGAGCTCAGAGCGCAGAAGGAAAACAGGACGAGTTCGTTCCTGTAAGTCAAACACAAGGTTCTACACATCAACACCAGCAGCTTTAGTATAAACCAGACGCCCTAATTGAATGCTTGCAATTTTGTATGTGATGTAGACCATCATAAGTACCAAACCAACAATACACACAACAAATTCAGCGTCTGGAAACCATCCTGAGAGTTAAAACCACCTGCCCTGCTGGAGCCCGACGTCCTGCAGTCCTGGTGTCCACCAAACTGTCTCAGAGGAAACAAACGTCCCACACTGACTGTAAACACAGAGGAGCTTATGGAGGAGTGATGGAGGAGTGTTCGACAGCTTTACCTTCACCTGTGGGCATCAGGAAAATACATTAATAAATAAAAACAGGATCCTGATGTTCTAAACATCTGGAGTTCAGTGTGGGGGCTGTTGAGGTGATTCATGGATCAAATGTGTCTCACATCAAAATTATCTGGACTGTTTATTTATTACACACAGTTTAATAATCTGGGTGGAGCAGAATCAGAACACAGATATTCAGGATATCAAATGTGTGTAGGTGTGTGTGTGTATGTGTTTACCAGGTGCAGGTCCTGACCGTGTGTGTGTGTGCATGTGTGTGTGTGTATGTATTTACCAGGTGCAGGTCCTGACCATGTGTGTGTATGTTTGTGCTTGTGTGTGTATCTGTATGTATTTACAAGGTGCAGGTCCTGAATGTGTGTGTGTGTGTGTATGTGTGAGTGTGTGATTGTGTGAGTGTGTATGTGTGTGTATTTCCATGTGTTCAGCAGGTGTAGGTCCTGACTGTGTGTGTGTGTTTACCAGGTGCAGGTCCTGACCGTGTGTAGGTGTGATTGTGTTTACCAGGTGCAGGTCCTGACCATGGGTGTGTGTGTATTTACTACATCCCTGTGTGTGTGTGTGTACACCAAGTGCAAGTCCTGACTGTGTGTGTGTGTTCTAATCGTCTATAATCAGACTCATTCCTGCGTGTCTGACTCTCTGTGCCTCTCGCTCCGATTCTAACAGTGAGAAGAATCAGACTGGACGCTGGTACCACAGATCTCAGGTCAGTCTGACGTCCATCTAACTGAGTCTGGGCTTCTGGAACATTACTGATTACAGACTGACGGGTCAAAATAACACAACACACCCGTCCTGGATAGCAAACTCAGCTCCTCTACACACACTAAATCAGTGAGATCAAATCAATAGGCAACAGTTTGGGGAAGGCTGTTTCATTATCCATCATGACTGTAAAGACCCATAAAGAGATGATTAGAAGATCTGGGTGTGTAGGTCCTGACCTCGACTCCAGTAAACACTTTTAGGATGAAAGAGTTCCTCACGAGGTTCTGGTTCCTCTGAAGAGACCCACACATTATTAGGAAACGATTCCCCTCACTGGTGCGTCCCACACTCATCATACTGGGTTTGTGCTTTTAGGAAACTGGGAGACGAGCCAGAACTTTCTTCTCTGGAATTGTAAGCAAAACCAGTCAACATCCAGCACCACAAACCAGTCACGATAATCCTGCAGAGCTCAGCTGTTCCTCCTACAGTTCCTAATTCCACAACCCACAACAACCCACACGGCCTGTGTTCCATCATTCAACAGTGTGTGTTTTCAACAGGCTTCTGGAATAGTACCGTGCTCAGGTGTCCATATAATTATGGACACGTAGTGCACTAATATTTGGATGTATTAAAACGTTTGAGAAGCTCCGTCTGTAGTTCTGATGAGATGTGGAATAAATTCATGTTGAGCAGCTGTATAAACAGAACCAGACATTCTACAGACTGAAGTTCATGGTTGTGTAATTAATCTCAGACTGAGCAACTTTTCCTCTTATTTCATTCATATTGCACAAGCGAGTGTGAATAAACTTCCCAAAAAGTGTTGTTCACACCCCCCCAACACCCCCTCCCCGCCCCCCTACAGCAGTGCCAGAAGCAGAAGTGAGTGTGAACCGAAACCTCCGGTGGTGTGAGAAACAAATCGCCCTCCAGATCAACTAATAAACAGGAGATGTAGCCTAGCGGTTAAGGTGCTGAACTAGTAATCAGAAGGTCACTTATCCAGAGTGACTTACAGAAGTGCTTCCATAGTAAACATTTCATTTCTTAAGTTTTAGTAAACAACAGTGGAAGAACACGAATCTGCTGAAACCTGTAAGAACCAAAGTTATTTTTTTATTTTTTTATTTTTTTTTGGAAATGTAAAAATAATAAGTAAGTACAAGTCAGCTTAAGTGTTTAGTAAAAAGGTGATGAAGGTTTTTTTTATCGTTTTTTAAAGACAGTGAGAGACTCAGATGTTCGGACAGACAGAGGAAGTTCGTTCCACCACTTGGGTGCTAGAACAGAGAAGAGCCTTGATGCTCGTCTTCCTTTAGTCCTGGGTCGCGGCTCAAGTAGAGCGAGACTGGTGGCTCGGAGGTTGCATGGTACAGAGCGGGGTTTGATTAGAACACGAAGGTAGCTTGGGGCTGCTCCATTTTTGACTTTGTAGGCGAGACCCTTAACCCTCAATTGCTTAGACAGTATACCATCACATGTATATGTCACAGTATACTGTACTGTAAGTCGCTTTAGATGAAAGTGTCTGCTAAATACCGAAAATGTAAATAAACAATCAGGTTTGATTTCTGCAGCTCTGTAGAATGAAAATCTCATTCAAGCAACAACTTAAAGGTTCTACAGGAACACTTATGCAGCAGTCTGAGAAACAACACAATTTAAATACTGGAAAAATACTAGTGAAGCCTTTTCTAAAGCTCTGGGACTCCACCCAACCACAGTAAGAGCCATTATCTTTAAACAGAGCAAACCTAAAACAGTGGTGAATGCTTTAGGACTCCACTAAACCACAGTAATCCTAATTCATTATCTCCTCGTGTAGAAAACTCGGACTAGTGGTAATTTTACCAGGTGTGTCTGACATCTCTATTAAACATCTTTCAGATGCAGTTCGAGCTCATCCAGCATGATCATTGGAACAACGACTGTGACCCAACCGTCATCATGATTGAAGCCTTATCAGCATAAAACTCCTAAATGCCTGCAGGCATGTTCCAAAATCTGATAAAAAGGCAGTTTAAAATATTAAGTAAGCCAGTACCCAAAAATAGTAATGTGTGTGTGGGTGGATGGGAGTGTGTGTGTGTGTGTGTGTGTGTGCACTCAGTCACCGTGACTTTGCAGAACTTTATAGCTTGGCCTTGAGGGGTGTTGGCCTGTTCTCACACACACACATTTACATTTTTACATTTACATTTTTACATTTTCAACATTTAGCAGACGCCTTTATCCAAAGCGACTTACACAATGAGCAATTGAGGGTTAAGGGCCTTGCTCAGGGACCCAACAGTGGCAACTTGGTGGTGGCGGGGCTTGAACCGGCAACCTTCTGTTTACTAGTCCAGTACCTTAACCACTGAGCTATCACTGCCCTATGTGATAGCACACACACACACACACACACACACACACACACACACACACACACACACACACACACACACACACACACACACACACACACACACACACACACACACACACACAAAGGATTATAAATGGAATCTAACCCCAATAAATAATGCGTTTTGATGAGCTTGCACCACCTTTCACTCCTGAACTGTAGTTCTGATGTTGCACCATCGTCTAACCACGTCTGGACCAACCAGCGTCCTCCACCCATCATAAACGTCCCGCCGCCATCCTCACCTGGCATGAGAAGAATCTTTCATAATCTCAGCAAGATAACGTATCAGCAGCTCAGAACATTCACACACGTGAGCGGCTTTCAAAAGAGTTTGGACTGTCTGGGAGAGAGGACCTTCCCTAAGATGTTAAAGTTGGCTATTTGTGGTGTCCACATACTTTTGGCCAGTACATTTACATTTACATTTTCAGCATTTAGCACACGCCTTTACCCAAAGTGACTTACTGTACTGTGACTGTATACATTATGAGCAATTGAGGGTTAAGGGCCTTGCTCAAGGGCCCAACAGCAGCAACCTGGTAGTGGTGGGGCTTGAACCGGCAACCTTCTGATTACTAGTCCAGTGGGCTACAGCTAGTGGTTAAGGCACTGTAGGCTGTATTCCTGGAGTCATGATGACGCAGCAGATTACGTAACTGCAGCAGAGCTACGGAATCCTAGAGAGCTTTTACTTTTGGTATGATGAGTTTGGTATGTTCTCTCAGTGTTAATAAAACATGCAGAAGGTGGATTGGGTGCTTCAGATCAACCACTAGTCCAGTACCTTACCTAGTATGGTAGCCTAGTCTAGTAAATGCTGTAAATGTAAATGAGTGAGTGAATGTGAGAGCCTGTGTGTTGTGATGGCTTCGAACCCAGACCCATGTGTGTTCTGCCCTGCACCAGGTACATGCACACGCAGCGACCCTGACCAGGACAGCCTGTGCACGTGCTGCGCGTGTGTGTGTGTGACAGTGGGCATGACTCGGTGATTGCTTAACTCCACACGTCACCGGCAGCTAATAGCGCGCGCCTGCGCTCCGGTGCTATTTAAGGGGCGCGAGGCTGGAACATGTCCTGGTCGCGCGCGCGCTCGTTTCGGTACCGTGAGAGGGGGGCGAATATTTATTAGAACAGCAATGGACAAGATGACGAACGGAGCGCCGGAGGAGCACAAACCCGCCGCGGCCCTGGTCAGCAAGCGGGGGTATGACGTCACGCGCTACCCCCACCTCAACAAGGTACTGATTGGAGTTTATTATTGCATGATTTGGGTCCGTGTCGCGGTTCCACGGGCGCCGGGGCTCGTGCACCCGCTTCTACACGGTCACGCGCCGTGCTGCCGGTATAAATAGAGTTAAAGAGACACGAACACCACCGGATGTGACGTTACATCGACAGCAGAGTGTAGTGTTTGTTAAGTTTGTGTTTACATTCTATACATCAAATGTTTTCTAATCGAATCACTAAACAGAGTTCCAATTCATCTCGGAGCTCCACACACTTCCACATTCAGCGTTTAATCACTCCCGGTAGTTTTTCTTCTAAATGATTCAGCTTAACTAGGGTGGTCACTTCCATAACATCAAACAGGAACATCAGACCCCAAAAAGAAGCTCAGAACCAATAAAGAAGAACATCGGACGCCAAAAAGAAGCTCAGAACCCATAAAGAAGAACATCAGACCCCAAAAAGAAGCTCAGAACCCATAAAGAAGAACATCAGACCCCAAAAAGAAGCTCAGAACCCATAAAGAAGAACATCAGACCCCAAAAAGAAGCTCAGAACCCATAAAGAAGAACATCAGACCCCAAATAGAAGCTCAGAACCAATAAAGAAGAACATCGGACCCCAAAAAGAAGCTCAGAACCCATAAAGAAGAACATCAGACCCCAAAAAGAAGCTCAGAACCAATAAAGAAGAACATCAGACCCCAAAAAGAAGCTCAGAACCCATAAAGAAGAACATCGGACGCCAAAAAGAAGCTCAGAACCCATAAAGAAGAACATCAGACCCCAAAAAGAAGCTCAGAACCCATAAAGAAGAACATCAGACCCCAAAAAGAAGCTCAGAACCCATAAAGAAGAACATCAGACCCCAAAAAGAAGCTCTGAACCCATAAAGAAGAACATCAGACCCCAAATAGAAGCTCAGAACCAATAAAGAAGAACATCGGACCCCAAAAAGAAGCTCAGAACCCATAAAGAAGAACATCAGACCCCAAAAAGAAGCTCAGAACCAATAAAGAAGAACATCAGACCCCAAAAAGAAGCTCAGAACCCATAAAGAAGAACATCAGACCCCAAAAAGAAGCTCAGAACCCATAAAGAAGAACATCAGACCCCAAAAAGAAGCTCAGAACCTATAAAGAAGAACATCAGACCCCTAAAAGAAGCTCAGAACCTATAAAGAAGAACATGACGGTGGTTAGTCAGGATCGTATCTACCAAACGAAGTATAAAATCAGCACATTAATGAAGGTTCTACTCTTTCTGGACCCCCCTGATGGAGTGGGCACGTGCCAGTCTATGGTTCTTTTCAGTCAGTATCTCAGGTGTGAGGTGGATGTTTAGGGAGAAATTCAGCTTGACCCTCATCCTAGGCTCCTGGGGGACCCCGGGCCCCTCATCAGTTACAGACGGCGTGGATCCGGCTCTGTTTCTGAGGCCCCGTGTCTAGACAGAGCTGGCACTGATCCAGGTGAAGTTTGGCCTCTGCCCTCGGGTTGCTTCATGATACCGGTTGAACCCTGATAAGATGCTGATTAAGTTTCTGTCCTGATCTGATAAGCTGTCGTCTGATCATCTCTCCACCTCATGATCAGATGAAAGGTTGCAGGTTCAAGGCCCATCGGCTCTTGTGCTCTCAGACAGTGTGATTTGTTCTTGATTATGTTCTTTTCTGGTTGTGCCCGGTGGCACAGTGCCAACCAGCAAATACCACCAACAATATGGAATTCTTATTAGTGAGTGAGTGTAGTCCAGCCGCAGGTGTGTGTGTGTGTGAGAGAGTGTGTGTGTGTGTGTGAGAGAGAGAGTGTGTGTGTGTGTGTGTGTGTGTGTGTGTGCATTTTTTACCCAGGTGTGCAGCAGCAGTAATGAATGATGGCTTTATTCACTATGTGGACGTATAGGTACTCAGGTATGGAGCTGGATAGCGTCAGGTGTGTGTGTGTCATCAGGTTTGGATATTTTATAGTTGGCACGGTGGTACAGTAGGTACAATGGGTGCTGAACAGCAGGAACACTCATCTTGCCCAATGGTCACCATCTTTGAGGAGTTTGGCAGGTTCTCCCCAGTTTCCTTTCACCTTCTGAATACATACAGTCGCTCTGCTGGCTGCTCTGAATTGCCCTTAGATGCCGATGGGTGTCTGGGTTGGCTCCCTGGATTGACGCCCTGTGTGTGGTGCAGGTGTTTTCAGGTTCCGCTGGACCCACCGCGAGCCTGACCAGGATGAAGTGCTTCATGAATATTAATAAATGAATAAATACAATCAATACATGCCTTAACATACATAGCCAAAAGTATGTGGACGCCTGACCGTAAGTTGTTACTCGTGTGGTAATCTGACAGCCTCCACTCCTCTGAAACGGCTTCTCAGAGGATTTCAGAGTGTGCCTGTTGGAATTTGTACCTATTCTGCATTTTTAAGCTCAGGCACTGATTGCTAAAAATTCCAGGCTCATTATTGACATTCCAATTCATCCCAAATGTGTGTAATACGATGGAAGTCTTGAAGGCACTGAATGTTCAAACATGGACCAACAGGTTTTTAATGAAATGAGGGATCTGTGAAGGAGAACAGAAGAATATAATTAGCGGGGTGTCCACATACTTTTGCCCATATAGTATACATCGATCAGCCAAAACATTAGGACCACCCCCTGCCAAAAATGTTGATCTGATGGTGCGTGTAAGGGTGAGGGATCTATTAGATATCGGGCAGACTGAGGTTCCTTGTAGCAACCACCTGGCAACACCTTAGCAACCGCCTATAACCAACTAGGAACACTCTAGTAACCGCCTGGGACACCACGGTAACCCATTAGCAAGATCTGATCCACATCCCAGCATAACCAGTGAATATCTTATGCTGCTGATTTTTTCAGAAAACACTTTTCTGTTGAATCTCATAAACAATAAAGTGTTTTCGTGCAGCAGAAGTGATTTAATATCAGCGTAATAAACGTGTTCAGAGGGAATTTTATTTATTCTGTCTTCTTCAGAATCTCTGTCCATGTTTTTGTTCCTCTCGGGGTTTTTACGAGGTGGTTTTCAGTCCCTCGTCTCTGAGCCTCTAATAAAGCCGCAGAACTGGTGACTGTCGTGTTGTTCAGACAGACTTCAGTTTTAACACCAAAATCATTAAACTGCTGCTCTGCTAATCAACTTAGCCTGCGCCGTGTCCTTAAAACAGTGCACACTCGAAGACTTGGACTGGATGGCCGAAAGTATTCGGACGCCTGACTGTGAGCTCGTCGGACATCCAACGGTTAAAAACAAACGACATTTACATTCCTATTTACGACATTTAGCAGACGCTCTTATCCAGAGCGACTAACAGTAGTGACGGTATACGGTCTGAGCAGCTGAGGGTTAGAAGATATAGAAGATATATTTATTTGTCATATATACATATACACGTGTACAGTACAATGAAATTCTTTCTTCGCATATCTCGGCTTGTTTGGAAGCTGGGGTCAGAGCGCAGGGTCAGCCGTAATACGGCGCCCCTGGAGCAGACAGGGTTAAGGGCCTTGCTCAAGGGCCCAACAGTGGCTGTATAGCAGAGCCTGGATTTGAACCAAAGCTCTACCACTGGGATAGCCCAAGCAGCTACCACTGCCCCAAGGTTAAGGGCTTTGCTCAAGGGCCCAACAGTGACAAGCTGGCAGCATTGGGGCTTGAACTAATGACCTTTTGCTTACTAGTCCAGTACTTTTACTGCTAGGCTACAACTGCCCTAGGATGTTAAAACAGGGTGACCCTCTGTGTGACCTTTTCAGCTTCTTACAAGACTTTGAAATGTGTCTGTGTGTGGGAATTTGTGCCCGTTCAGTTGGTCAAGGAAGCCTCAGTTGATGTTCCGGTTCATCCCAGAGCTGTTGAATGGGGAGGTCAGGACACAGTGTAAACACCAGTACACCAGCATTTGTTACTGGAGCAGTTTACTGGGAGGAGGAGGGGGGGGGGGGGTAGTATTTTTGGTTGTGATCATAAATGTGAGTAATAATGTAGTAATAATGTAGTAATACTCCACCTACAGAACAGCGGCCACTGGTTAAACACTGTCCATACTGGAAATAGAAGGTCATTTCAATGTCGTGTTTGACCCCGCACACACACACACACACACACACTGGCAGTTATTTCCAGCACCAGGCTCCAGTTTCTCTACATGGAAAAGATCAGCCACTCCAGAACACAAAGTTCACACAGAAGTTTTAATAGCACAAAATTTACTAATAAAATCGAATTAAAATTTAATCAAATATAAAACAGGTTTGTTTGGTTTATCTCAGCAGGCATTTGGGTGGTAAATGACACCAGCCCATTATTTCAGGGATTCAGGGTTCAAATCCTTGGCTGTGCTATTCAGGGCAGTGCTGGCTCAGCAGAAGGTACTGAACTAGTAATTAGAAGGTTGCTGGTTCAAGCCCCACTACTGCCAAGTTTCCAGTGTTGGGCCCTTAAGTTTGAACTCTTAATTACTGGAGCCGTGTTCAGTTATAACTGCAGGTCACTTTGAGCGTGTCGGCCCGTCGGGCGTGTGCATGTAGAGATGATTGGGTGTGACTGCATGCGTCCAGTGATTCCAGGGAAACCAGACCTACCGCCACCCTGACCAGGGTAATAAACATGATCCCAGCTGCTCCACATTTACGTTCTGTGTTCTCTGATGTGGAGTTTGGGTTTGACCACACTGGGCACAATAACGGGTGCTCCCACAACTCCCAGCGTGGTCTCTGTACATCTAATTATATAGACATGTGTACGGATTACGCCTCTGTGTGTTTGTGGCTGTGTGTCCACACTTACAAACTCACACACACACACACACACACACACACACACACACACTTACAAACTCACACACTCACACACACACACACACACACACATTTTCTGGACAATATGCTCTGCTCTGGGATGGTGGGAGCTTAGTGAGTAGAGCTTTGGGCTGTCAATTTAAAGGTTGAGAGTTTGAATCCCAGCTTTGCCATGTAGCCACTGTTGGGCCCTTGAGCAAGGCCCTTAACCCTCTTATTGAAGTCGAGAAGTCGAGTTTATATGAGGAGTATTTACTCAGTTCTATTTCAGGTCTTTAAGGTGCTCACTATTTTGGGTTCTTACAGAATCTAAAGATTAAAAGATGAACAAAACGAAGGGTTCCAGCGGTGCTATTCAGGGCAGTGCTGGCTCAGCAGAAGGTACTGAACTAGTAATTAGAAGGTTGCTGGTTCAAGCCCCACTACTGCCAAGTTTCCAGTGTTGGGCCCTTAAGTTTGAACCCTCAATTACTGGAGTCGTGTTCAGTTATAACTGGATGTCGCTTTGAAACGCCGCAGATATAAATGTGAGCGTGTCGGCCCGTCGGGCGTGTGCATGACGTCCTGATGGCGTCGGGGTCATCAGTACCGCTGTACCCTCCAAACTTTTTACAGCCGCCCCTATAAAATATTCTTATTAATAACAGGGATAAAGTTTATATGAGGAAAATGTCTTTAATGTCCTCACTTCTTCACTTCTTACAGAATCTAAAGATTATAAATTAAGCAAAGAAATTAAAGGATTTGTGCTTTTCGGCGTCACTGTAGGACTTTTTTTTCCTGTGGAGTAACATCAGTGTAGAAGTGGACGGAGGACTCAAGTGGACCCTGATCACGTGGACGGACTCTCTTTATGTTAGGTGTGGACCTCAAACGTTTACATTAATGGGTGTTTGTAATGGGGGTCAGGAGGAAATGAAAGAGGAAGGAAGAGGGTGTGTGTGTGTGTGGGGGGGGGGGGGGGGGTGCTGCAGGGGTGAAGACTGGGTCCTCTGTGTTTTTAGTTTTTAGAGTGTTTTACTGGCGGTTCATGTTAGGTTGTATTTATTTATTTTAACGTCAGTTATGACTGATTATTACAGACCAGCGTTCGCCCTACATGACAGGCAGAAGTATGTGGACACCGTCTCTGACTAGTAGATTGAGTAGAATATAATGGGACATGTCTAGGAGCAGCAACAGCTCAGCTATGATCATGCGCAATGCGGTGTGTTGGCTGGAGTGGGGTAAAGCATGCTGCTTTGGACCCTGGAGCAGTGGAAACGAGTTCCCTGAAGTAATGAATCAAGCTTCAATAACTGGAGGAGGAGTAATGATCTGTGGTTTGTTTTTAGTGGTTTTGCTGGTTCCTTCTGGACAAATCTGTTAATGATACAGGGACTGTAGACGTCGTAGAGAATTCCAGCACAGACAGGGAAATTGGGACCCTGACCGTGAGCTTCGTCTGACATTAGTACAGAATCCCACTAACTGTGTGTCTGAATTGACTGAAAATCATGTTCTGAAATCTGATGAGTCGGCTGTAGCAGCAGCAGCTCTGTATTAACATCTTCTGGTTTTGGATGAGATGTTTGGATTTTGGGTTCCACGAACGGTGGCGTGTCGTGTCCCCGAGCATAAGTACAGCGTTCTTCTCGGAGGTTCTCATTTTAAAGTGGTTCAGAAGGAACGTGGCGGGCGTCCTCTCGGGAGACGTGACTCCGTAATTCCGTTCGCCACATGAGAGCGCCGCCAGACCCGACAGAAGCGCCCATGTTTACGGGGTTCAGAAACTTTATCCTCTTGAGAGTAATTCCAGGTGACGGCGGCGCTTCCCCAGGCCCGGCGTAGCTGCGGTTCGGCAGGATGTTGGAGGGGCGCGCGGTGCCGTGAGGAGGGTCTCGGGCGGAGGACGGGGGTGAAAGAGGTCTCTGTGGAGACGCGGCGGAGGAAGTCGGAGCCTCCCGCTTCCACAGACTCGCTCTGTGCTCCGTATTATCTCGCCCCACCGGCTGCCTGCGCCAATTAAAAGGGCAGCGAGCGCCGCACCACAGCCGAAAAAACAAAAACAAGGCCGCACAAAAGGCTCTCAGCGGCGCGGCGCGGGCGCACTTTCACCCCCGCGCTCCTAAATAAGCCGTTTTTGTCAGCGCGGTGCACGCTAACAGAGCCTCATTCAGCACGGGGCCGCGCTCGGACGCAAACGAGGCCTTGTTCGGGCGGCAGGTCGATAAAGAGAACCTGTTCAGAGGGGAACGCTTTCAACCAGACACAGCCGGGAGAGGAACCACCAAAATCTGGAGGGTTACAGGATTAATGCGCTGGTGCTGAAGCTTCTATAATGTCATTAAATGTGTCACATGGTCACCTAATTCCTGCGTACTTATATTTGGGTGACTTCTCTGTGCCCATATTAATAAAAAAGGATGTTGAACAGTGGTCCCTCAAACAAGACTAGTAGAAAACTTAAACTGCAGCAGTAAAGTGCGCTAGTCCACTACTGCTGAGACCTGGTGGTCCAGGGTTCGAATCTCAGTGGTGCTATCGACCAGTCATGCATCTGCACAGACATGATTGGCTAATCTCTGAGGATGGGGTGGGATACAGGCGGCAGAAACAGCCTGGTCATTGGGAGGTGCACTCATCAGTGCTTACAGTGCAGGTCCCAAGCCCGGATCTCTGTGCCCAAATAAAAATGCGCTGGTGTTGAAGGTTCTGTAATGTCATTAAATGTGTAGCATGGTCACATGATTCGTGTTAGTCATTATGACTGTGTGCATATATATATGGGCGACTTCTCTGTGCCCATATAAATAGAAAGGATGCTGAGCGGCCGGTCATGCGTCTGCACGGACATGATTGGCTAATGTCCGAGAATGGGGGTTGAGGGGTGGCCGAAACATCCTGGTCATTGGGAAATCTCGCCTGGATTTAGGCGTCCACTCGTTGACCCAGCGAGTTTGAGGATCTTCGCGGGTTCCTCGGCCAGGGAATCTTCTCCTCTCACCTCGGTTCTGCTGAAGACGAGCAGCTTTTAGGCAGATGCTCTCAGTGTGGGTGGGCGCCCGGTTTTCATGAAGGGGAACGACGGGCGTTCACGGGGTTCCTGCGTGACCTGGAGGAACACTGACGTCCACCACTGGAGAGGAGAAATTCTCAGCTGGAGCAACAGACGCTCTCCTGAGGAGAATTCTCAAGACTTGTGTGGGAATTTGTGCTTGTTTGTATGGCTGGGTGCTGATCGATGTTCGAGTGGGTGTTCCGGTTCATCCCAGAGCTGTTGAGTCAGGGAACAGGAAAGAACCTTCCCTAAATGCAACCCATCGTCTTTGAGTCCTTCCACAAGAAAACTAAATACTGGTGGAATAAAAAAGGTGACTGATTTTCCTCCAGCGTATTACTGGCGGACTCGGGTCTGTGGGTTCGAATCAGCTCAGGAAAGCAGATTAGAAGTTCCTGATGTTGTAGGACGGAGATCAACTGCTGATATTATTAAATATCCCTGAAAAACCCACCGGCCGCGAGCAAGAGCTCCAGCTGCTGTTTGATGTTTCTGGACGGAGTTTTGAAAGACTCATTTCAGACATAGCTGCGTTTATTAGTTTTAAACGGTCTCAGAATAGATCCCTGAGGAACGCCTGGATTGGCTGTAGATGGACGGCTTGATAAAGCTTCAGGCTTCCTATCAGACCTGCTCCATCAGCCCTGACCGGCGTGAGTCACCATCCGGCTACGCCGTGTAGCCGCAGCCCTGGCCGTGTTCCCTCTGCTCTCAGAGATTTGGACTCCTGCCCGGAGGTGCTCGGGCTCCCGAGGGACCGAACGAACCCGGCGTTTAAAGAGACGCTTTAGAAGATGGACACCAAACCCTTGGACTCTTCACACGTCCGTCAGTTTTTCGTCCAGAATCAACACAAGCTTTATTTTTAGCGTCCCAGCTGTCATGACACGCCGGTCAGTTTCGCTCTCGAGGTTCCAGCCGAGCTCCGGGCCCCTCCGGCCTGTTTGCACCTTTTTTTCTGAGGGTCGGAGGAATCTGAGATGTTTGCTCTGGAGCCGGTTCAGGGCTCCTGCTCACCTGGATCAGGGTGACGGGTCACATGACGGGTCACGCTGGGGTTTGACGAGGCTTTAAAGTTTAGGTATGTGAGGGTCACAGTGTCGTGTTTGTGTGCGTTTCCTGTTAGCACGGCGACCCTCGACCCAAACCCAAACCCTGTGAGGGTGCAGAAATGCGTCCGTCTTTTCATCACCGGCTGCTCGGTCCAGGGTCCATGTTAACCCTTTCATACCTGAAGTGGGGGGTGTTCTGAGGTCCTGGGTTCCATCCGAAAAACCAAACGTATTATTACTTTTACAGAATTAAGCACCTTTTGAATACAATCCAAACAATTGAGGGTTAAGGGCCTTGCTCAAGGGCCCAACAGTGGCAGCGTGGCAGAACCAGTGGCATCCTGATCACTAGTCCAGTCCCTTAATCACTAAGCTGCTGCAAGTTAATTCCCTGAGGGGATCAATAAAGCCTTATTTTATCTTATCCCTCTTATCTGGACCTTCTGTAAAGCATGCTGGTGGTAGTACTGTACTCCAGAGCTGCTTTACACCATGCAGAATTTGGATAGAGAAGTATTGGGACGCCCATTCTAAATTTTAAGCCACAACAGTTCCTAACGTGTAATAAATCACTCAAATAAAGGAAACGATACGCTTCCAGCTTGGTAGCAACAGTTTAGGGAAGGTCCTTTCCTGTTCCGGTATGTTTCAGCATGAGCGAGCTCTATGAAGACATGAAGCTCGGTTTAAAAACCAATAAGCTGCAGCGTCCTGCACAGAGCCCTGAGCTCAGCCCCAACAACAGCTCTGGGATGAACCGGAACACCGACTGATCTTTCAGCACCCAGCCACATACATACACATGCTGCCAGTGGGAGCCTAGTGGGTGGAGCTTTGGGCTGTCAATTGAAAGGTTGAAAGTTTGAATCCCAGCTCTGCCATGCAGCCACTGTTGGGCCCTTGACTCTCTGTGCTCCGGAGACGTCGTATGATGGCTGAACCTGAGCTCTGACCCACAGCTTCCAAACAAGCTCAGATACACGGATTAAGTTCCGGATTCTACTGCACAGCTTATACAGCTCACATGTAAATAAAGTAAGAAACGATACGAGGGCTGGAGTAGCAGCGCCGAGCGTCTCATGGTGGAGGGAGCGATGATGGATTAGCTACAGGACTGAGATGTAAACGTTAGCGCTGCTGTGTTTACGTCTGTACGTGTTTCAGATATCTGACATATCATATCAGCTCCACGTGCACTACACGGCCAAAAGTATTCGGACGCCTGATCGAGAGCTGGTTTTACGTTTCATTAAAACAGAGTGACCTCTGTGTGACCTTTTAGCTTCTCACAAGACTTTGGAGTATGTCTGTGGGAATTTGTGACCTTGTCAGCTGTACAGCTGTCAGTTTCCTTCCTGATCTTGACTAGAGACCACTGTTCCATGTACTTTTGTGCTGACATACAGCTGTACAGACCGTTTCAGGACCTTTCATTCGCTTCCAGATTTTTGGGATTGTGCTCGATATTGGCGCCTTTTGTGTGTGTGTGTGAGTGTGAGTGAGTGTGTGTGTGTGTGTGAGTGTGTGTGTGAGTGAGTGTGTGTGTGTGAGTGTATGTGTGTGTGTGTGTGTGAGTGAGTGTGTGTGTGTGTGAGTGAGTGTGTGTGTGTGTGTGTGTGTGTGTGTGAGTGTGTGTGTGTGAGTGTGTGTGTGAGTGTATTTGTGTGTGAGTGTGTGAGTGTGTGTGTGTGTGTGTGTGTGAGTGTATTTGTGTGTGTGTGTGAGTGTGTGTGTGTGTGTGTGTGTGTGTGTGTGCTAATAAAACTTTATATTGTGTTGGAATAAAACCGCTTTTCTTCTCCTGCAGTGGAAAAGAGACTTTACAGCCTTTTACTCACTAAAGAGAGAAAAAAGGAATAGTTGTCGTTTTTGTCACATTTGTGCCTCGTTTCTACGTTTCTATACGCTGTAACCATAGCAACGGCTATACCGCACCCCTCGTGTCCCCCCCGACCCCTGTAACAGGGCCGAGGCGAAAGGTCACGGCTGTTAAACCTGTCTGTAGTTTTTGCGATCGATCAGCCAAGACGTGAATCCTGTCCTAGCGCCCGGAGCGCCCTCTTCTGTTCCAGCATGACTGTACACAACTCCATACACTCTAGACACAGCTGGGAGCAGCCAATCCACCTTCTGCATGTGTGTAGGACTCAGAAAGGATCCAAGACACCTAAATGAAACCCACACAGATACAGGAATAACAATCAAAGCTTTTCACACACAGTGACTAGAGCCACGGATCGAACCCAGGTACTCGGGGCCGCCCCTCACTCACTCACTTTCTTAACCACTTATCTGATCAGGGTTGCAGGGGGTGCTGGAGCCTATACCAGCTTTTCAATGGGTGCAAGGTACACAGTAACACCCTGGACGGGGCGCCAGTCCATCGCAGAGCAGACACACACACACACACACACACACACACACACACACACATTCACCTATAGGGCAATTCAGTGTCTCCAATTATCCTGCCTGTATGTTTTTGGACTGTGGGAGGAAACCGGAGCTCCCGGAGGAAACCCACACAGACACGGGGAGACTTCACACAGACCGGACCCAGACCGCCATGCCTGGGGATCGAACCCAGGACCTTGCTGTGAGGCGACAGTGCTACCCACCGTGCCACCCTGGTGCCGCCACCGTATGACCAAAAGTATTCGGACGCCTGATCATGAGCTCGTCGGAGTGTCCTGTTTTAAAACCTCTGTGTGATCTTTTCATCTAGAACAGGAGCCGCTCCTCTGAGAGACTCCTCACGAGGTTTTGGAGTGTGTCTGTGTGTGGGAATTTGTGCCTGTTGTATGTGTTACCCACCGAGCCGTGTCGGAGAACAGCTGAATGTAAAAGTACGGCTGAATGTGAGGGTTTATTGTGATGTCCAGCGTTCGAAGGAGAAAATGACTCACACACACGAGAATAAAAACACTCACACACACTCACACACACTCACACACACACACACACACACACACACACACTCACACACACTCACACACTCACACACACTCACACACACACACTCACACTCACTCACACACACACACTCTCGCTGCAGCTGGACTCGGTTTGTGCTGCGTCCTGCACCGCATTAAAAATCAGCGCTACCACCAGATTCACTCACTGGAGGGTGGAGAGAGCATCTGAGACTCATTCACTCACTTATACCCAGGAACGGTCGCTAACAGCTGTAATAAACCAATCAGAGAAAGGAAAAGCAACAGTTTAGGGAAGGTCCTTTCCTGTTCCAGGATGAAGAGAAGCTCCAGCGTCCTGCACAGAGCCCTGAGCTCAGCCCCTCTCAACAGCTCTGGGATGAACCGGAACGTCGACTGTTCGATCAGCGCCCAGCCATGTACACACAAATGCTCTGTTGTACTACTGAACTGGCACAAATTCCCACAGACACACTTCAAATTCTTGTGGATGTTTTAGCAATTTCTGTAGGTGAGGAGGGTATACTGCTCCTCACGCCTCCTCCGACCCGCACTCAGCCCTTAGCGGAACCCTTTTCACCCATGCACCCTGCACAGGCGCCTCTATCTGCCAATCAGGGTCCTTACACAACGTTTAAAGACCCCGCCTACATAGTCCGGTCATCCCTCCCTGCAGGCACTGCCAATTATGCCCGCTAGATGGCGCCCAGTCGACCGGTGGCAGCGGCGAGTTTCAAACTGATGAGTTTAGAATCTCTGCACTGGTGTGCTAGAGCTATTTTAATACAGTTTGTTTCTGAAACAGGACGTCTGACGCACTCACGATCAGGCGTCCAGATACTTTTGGCCATGTGTGTTGTGTGTCAAGAGAGGAGTGAATAACCTCGCCGCCCGGGTGAGGGTTCGGCTTGTGCTCTGCCGGACTCCCCCACATTCCTGAGCGCTGAGGAACCGTGAGGACGCAGCGTGACCTGCTCCAGAGTTTCACCTCGAACTGTTCCAGAGTCCTCGTGCAGTTCGTGCTCGTTCCTCTTTATATTTTGGCACGTCCCTCTCGGACCCGAACGCTCGGCTTTGATCTGCTCCCGAAAACGAGGCCTTCACGCTCGAGCACGCGGTTCTGCTAACGACTCGTGACGTTCAGGAAACCTCGAGCGATCTGAACCCACATCAGAGGAGCGCTGATATTATTTTAGCTTTTTTATTTCTGTGTTTTCTCCCTCTTTCTCCGTTTAGTCGTAGCCGGTTCCTCTAGACTAGAGCATCAGCTGATGGGGTTTAGCGCACTTTGGACGGTCGGACAGTCCAGGATCGACTGATGTCTGTTAGACACTGGCTGATCAGCTGCTGACTGTGAAGCGTAGTGGAGGAGGAAGAATATACGTGCAAAATTAATGGGACACCTGAGCACGAGCTTGTTAGTCCAGTCTTCTGGGAAACCTTTCTACAAGACTTTGGAGTCCGTCTGTGGGGATTTGTGCCCATTTATTCAGTCATTAGGGGCAGTGAGATCAGACACTCATGTTGAAGGAGAAGAGAACAGAAGGCCTGGTTCACAGTCTGAGTGTAATTCATCCCACAAGTGTTCTGTGTAGAGCGACTGGAGCTCAGAGGTGTAATCATGCTGAAAGAGGAAGGGGACTTCCCCAAACTGTTTCCACAATGTTAAAAGCATATTGTTGTCAGTCGTTAGCAGGGGTGTCCACATACTTTTGGTTATATAGTGTTTAGTGGATGGTGCTGCACCCCAGAACAGCCAGTTCTCGCCCCCCTGAACCCCAGTGAGGGTAAATAGAGGCTGAATAGACGTGAATCCCTTCAGTCATGTTCCGTAACACATCAGCACCGGCTCGGTTCTGCTCAGGCGTTTGATCTCGTGCTGTAGGTGAGCGCGAGGGCGTCGCCGGACCCAACTGGACGTGACGAGGGGGTTAAACTCCACCGCAGAGCCTCGGCAAACATAAGCAGATCTGGGCGTGTTTAGATTCTGCAAAACACCAAGACAAACTGTTTAGGGTTTCATCATGCTCCACTCCCACGTCCAAATAAATAGCGAAACACACCGAAAACAGAGAGAGAGGAAATAAACCAGGTCACCACGTCTCCAAGTATCAGGGTTTAAATCAGAGTCACCGATACACTGAGTGATCAAAAGTATTGGGACGCCCCGGCTAATCATTACATTCACCTTTCAGTCACAACAGTTTCTAACAGGTGTAATAAATCAATCATAAATCAATAATATAAAGGACATGACAGGCTTGGCAACAACAGTTTAGGGAAGGTCCTCTCCTGTTCCAGCATGTTCCATGTTTTTATGGGTTTGATCTTTGGGATAAACCGAAACAGCGTCCTCGTCCTCCAGCATCAGTGTCTGAAATAAACACGTTCTTTTAACCAATCAGGGCTTTTAACCAATCTGATTTTAACCAATCTGCATCCTCCATCCATCATCCATCATCCATCCATCATCCATCCATCATCCATCCATCATCCATCCATCCACCCATCATCTATTCATCATCCATCCATCCTCCATCCATCATCCATCCATCATCCATCCAGCCATCATCCATCCTTCCATCCATCATCCATCCATCATCTATTCATCATCCATCCATCCACCCATCATCTATTCATCATCCATCCATCATCCATCCATCCACCCATCATCTATTCATCATCCATCCATCATCCATCCATCATCCATCCATCCACCCATCATCTATTCATCATCCATCCATCCTCCATCCATCATCCATCCATCATCCATCCTCCATCCATCCTCCGTCCATCATCCATCCATCATCTATTCATCATCCATCCATCATCCATCCATCATCCATCCATCCACCCATCATCTATTCATCATCCATCCATCATCCATCCATCATCCATCCAGCCATCATCCATCCTTCCATCCATCATCCATCCATCATCCATCCATCCATCCATCATCCATCCATCCATCATCCAACCATCATCCATCCATCATCCATCCATCATCCATCCACCCATCATCCATCATCCATCCATCCATCATCTATCCATCATCCATCCATCCAGCCATCATCCATCCATCATCCATCCATCCAGCCATCATCCAGCCATCATCCATCCATCCATCCATCCATCCATCCAGTGACCTTCTGATCAGGATATGAGTTGTAGAATCATCACTAGATGATCTTGGTTCTGTAGGACACTCCCCACAGGTTCAGTATGGACTCAGTGAGCTGTGACCCCTCGGACCCTAGAGTCTGAGCTTTCACCGAACCTCCACCGTGTTAGATCAACAGTTCTGTAGGGGCCGGGGATCGGGGCCCGGTGCTAAAGCCACTCCAGGATTACTGACGGCTCCCGACGACTCTAAAAACCGCTCAGTAAGAGAACGTGCATCAGCAACAGCTCCCAGAATTCCCAGCGTGGGAACTGACAGTTGTTTGGGTTGGATGGATGGGGGTTGAATACCTCTGTGCAGTTATTAAAGCTAATCTGTAAATGCGCTGGTGCTTTAAATAGAAACCCGGCGGGAGCGGCTGCCTCCTCAATCAGGGAAACTATGAGTGCTATGCCGAGAGGGACACGCCCATCCCCGTCCACCAGATCAAACCCTGGAGCTGCAGCGCTGGCACCGGCCGCCCGGCGTCAGATGTGGCGGCGGGACATGTGGAAGCGTTCATGTGTTCCCGCCACGCCCCGCCCCGCCAAGCCCAGTGCTCTGTTTACTGAGGGAGCAGAACCGGGTCCTGAGATCTGGACCTCCGTGATTCGGTTAATCAGGGATTTGATTCATGAGCCGCTGTTCTGTCGGAGTGATAGTGTCGGTGCTGCTCAGCCACACGGCCTCGGGTTATGAGGTTCGGTTCTGGTACTGTTGTCTCCCACCTGCTGAAAACATACCAGTAGGTGGATTGTTTATTTATTCATGTACGTGGGTTCTTTAGAAAGTTTCTGCACTTCTGTCTCCAGTGATTCCCTGGTTTATTAGGCCCAGATCTTCGTCCCCAGTGCCAGGGCTTCATGGGCGTCCCGATACTTGTGCCCATGTGGCGTTTGAACGCTCACCCAGGTCAGCAGTCTGATGTAATCACACGGTGACGGTCCAGTGCCGGACCTCGTGCACCCGCCGCTCTCTGTGTGACCGTCAGAAAGGTGTAATTCGGACCTGGCAGGACTGAGGTGACCAGTCAGTGCTGGTTAAATACAGGCGGTGGCTGGCACTGCCACACGCCACCAAACATCATCATAAAGAGGGCACAGTCAGCGCCGAATCCGAAAATAGCCGGGCGTCAGCCGGCAAGATAAATGTGTCCGTGCTACATACAGTACCAGCACTCCCAGTTTACCCAGTTCAGGCTTCATCATGCTCTCTGCACCGACAACGCTCTGACAGAAAGAGACGTCCAAAAGTATGTGGACCCCTGAGCACCGGAGTGTGTAAGACATCCTGTTTTAAAACCATGATCCATATAACAGCGCCCCCCTCCTCCCCAGTCCAAGGTTATAACAGGCTCCACTCCTCCAGACCGGCTTTCCACAAGATTTTGGAGTGAGTGTGTGGAAATGAGAAGGTCTGGCTTTGTGCACAGGGGTATAATCATGCTGGACAGTAGAGGGCGCTCCGGGTGCCCAGGTGGCACGGCGGGATATTCCGCTATCACGCCAGCGCACTTTGACGCGACTAAAAAGTGGGCGGGGTCTTCGAGGCTGTGTAAGGACCCTGGTTAGTAGCCCGAGGCGCCTGTACAGAAGTGGAGGAACGTGGAGATCAGTGCATGACTCTCCATGAGCGAGACCGACCTCACGCGCCGATCCACCGAAGTACTGGGGGATAAGAAGGTGCCAGAGGGAGGGCGTGTCGGAGGGCGTGTCAGGAGAATATACCCTCCTCGTTTGTTTGTTTATTAGGATTGTAACGTGATGTTTTACACTTTGGTTACATCATGACAGGAACGGTCGTTACTCATCACATTCATCAGGTCACAAGGTTTAATATCCAACACAGTCATGGACAGTTCAGTGTCTCCAATTCACCTCACTTGCACGTCTTTGGACTGTGGGAGGAAACCGGAGCACCGGAGGAAACCCACGCGGACACGGGGAGAACATGCAAACTCCACACAGAAAGGACCCAGACCGCCCCACTTGGGGATCGAACCCAGCGACAGCGCAACCCACTTAGCCACCATGCCGCCCTCCCTCCTCGTACACCATCGGGGTCTCCAGCAGAGGAAGAAGAACTGGCTATGAGCCTAGTGTCCTAGTGGTTAAGGCACAGGACTAGTAATCCAAAGGTTGCTGGTTCAAGCCCCACCACTGCTAGGTTGCTGCTGTTGGGCCCTTGAGCAAGGCCCTTAACCCTCAGTTGCTCAGACTGTATACTGTACTGTATGTTAGTCACTTTGGATAAAAGCGTGCGCTAAATGCCGAAAATGTAAACGTGTAAATGGTTAAACTGGGAGAAAATGCAGAAATAAAAATAGTAATAAAGAGAACAGGGCCTTCCCTAAACTGTTGTGTAATACTGATGTGTGTGTGTGTGTGTGTGTGCAGGGCATGGCGTTCTCTCTGGAGGAGCGTCTGCAGTTGGGGATCCACGGCCTCTTACCCCCCGCCATCCTAAACCAGGACGTCCAGGTACAGCGAGTCCTGCAGAACTACCAGCTACAGAAGGACGAGCTGGACAGGTACAGGCGTTCATTAGCTGCTAACGCTAACTAGCTACTGTACAGTACGCTATTATTATTATTATTAGCGATTAGTCGTTCACGTTAACGTTAGCATGAGAGACGCGCTCGCTCACTGTGTTCGGGTTTGTTTGGGGTTTGTTTTTTATTATTTCCCCTCGTGTCCCTGATGGACCCCCACGCCCCCACGCCCCCGCCCGGCTCTCTGTTCTCACGCCCTCTCTGCAGCACAGTCAGGGTTCCGTCTCGTCTCGTCTCGTCTCGTCTCTCTCTCCGCGTCCCCGTCGTGTTTGTTTTACAGTCTGAGATCGTCTCTGTACGTTCAGAACCGTCAAACCGATCCAATTTTAGATCCATAATTCTGGACTCTCACTCCACCCCGAATTCCTTTCTGTCCTTATCAGGATGTTTTGGGACGTGGTGAATTATTTATATATATATTATTTACATATTTATATAAATATTTGTGTGTGGGATGAAGAGAAGCGCTCAGACCCGCCTGGAAAGATCAAAACATTGTAAATAAACGATCGAGCTGCTAGATAACCACACCATGTGTTTGTACTTTGGGAGGAAACCGGAGCTCCCGGCGGAAACCCACACAGACGCGAGAAGAACATGCAAAACTCGACACAGAAAGGACCCTGACCACTCCACCAGGTCAGGGAATCGAACCCAGGACCTTCTTACTGTGAGGAATGCTGATTTACAGTCCGGCCAGACACTCGTTCCAAAATCTTGTGGAAAGCCGGTCCGGAGGAGTGGAGACTGTTAGAACCTCGAGTGGGCTGCACAGAGCTGTAAACGGATCTCTGGGATGAATTGGAATGTCAGTTGTGAGCCTGGCCTTTAATTTAGTCGTATCCTATTCCCCTTTACTGAGAGAGGAGGGTTGTGAGTAACACACGCCCCCTTCGATACATGTGCAGCACCGAGCGCTTCTTTCCACTTGAGATCCGTATGGCGCACGGAGTCGCACGTTATCCCCCGTCTCTGTGCAGCGGCATCGATCAGCCAGCAGGGGGCGTAACTGCAGCCGTTATGAGGAGGGTATAACTCCGCCGGAGGGGATTTCTCATAACGGCCGCAGTTACGCCCTCTGCTGGCTGATCGATGCCGCTGCACAGAGACCCTCAGACAAAGCAGATCGTTATCCATGGTCAGAGGAGCGGAGACTGTTATAGCTGGGACAGTTCCACATTAACAGCAGTGCTTTCCTCCTCCTGTTTTAGGTACGTCCTCCTGATGGGTCTTCAGGACCGTAACGAGAAGCTCTTCTACCGGGTCCTGATCTCTGACATCGAGCGCTTCATGCCCACCGTGTACACGCCCACCGTGGGTCTGGCGTGCCAGCAGTACGGACTCATCTACAGGCGACCCAGGTAGGACCGGAGCGGCGTGTGTTTGT